>NC_060210.1:150742500-151020000 GCF_021130785.1 Homalodisca vitripennis
TATGTTTGTTATATAGTCCACATGATAAAAATCTAAAAATAAACTGAGCTTTAAACTTTACATGTTGCGCATATGCATCTCTTCAACATGGAAAATATATATAAAAAAACGACAAAAATATGACATTGAGTTCCAGAGTTTTACGTCGAATCAAGTGATCCAGTAACTGTACGTATGTTGTTACTCTGATGGCATTTTGTGTTGTTTAAAATGTATGCCCTTCTTTATTGGTCAAGTCCCATTGACTAAGTGTTGTAGCCTTCACTTTTCTTATTTATGAGCATGAAGTTCTGGTATCAGTAGAATAGATTAAAGAGATGTAAAATAAAAAGAATTGCAGCCGGCTCGGAGTCCAATAAATTATTATAATATTATCAAGTAAAATAAAAAGAGATACAGAGAAAAACACTTAGATGGAAGGGAAGGGTTAATAAAAACCGAAAGAAAGGTTTTTAGAAGGAGTTATGACAACTCACCGAGGTTTGTCTCGCTTCACGCCTGGCACACGAGGTGGCATACCTAGCTCAGATTTTCAGCGATTGTAGGAAGTCTATCGATGCCATGGTCGTTGGCGACACCTCTCTCATTCCACTATAACAGTTACTGGCATCGGGAGTAGTTCAAGGGATTCCATTTGTCTTGTTGAATGACCGCTCACGCTCTAGTTCATATCGAGAAGGCCTCCGTCACGATACCAATAGGGTTCAAAGGGACAACGAGATCTACACTATGTTTAGAGCGAATGACCGTTCACATTAGGTCATACCGAGGCCTCTTTCAAAACGGTATTGCTAGGTACCGCCTCCAGTCCACGGTCTCTCAGACAGAAACCACGCTTTATCAACCGGCCAATAGGAGAAGTATCTCCTCATCTGACGTCAGACTAGTGTATATATTTCTTTGCATCGATAGTATAAATGCCAAAACAAACTAATCTAAGTATTGCATCTAAAAATTACTCTAAGCCAAGATATTTGTAAATATTATACAGTCTACGATTGATTTTGTGAGAAATCATCAAACTAAATTATTCTTTCCTATAAAAAAATGCAAAACGTCCATACTCTTTAAAATTAATTGTGAAGTACAAGTAATTGATTGGAGTAGAGTAGACACCTTAACGTAATGTAGTAATTCTATAATAAAGATTAGTACTACATACTGCAAAAATTGATAAATATCTACAACTATCCCTCTAAGAGAGGGGATAGGAGTACAAAGAAAGTTTGTAATATTGTGGAAGCAAAGAATTTTATGAATATACTGTAATCTTTTAGAGTTGAAATATTTTAACTTTAGAAGAGACAACATAAAAATACATTGTAATAATTCTTATTTTAGTTATAAACTACAGGTTACCGTCAGCAATAGCCTTGGACATGTAGTCAGAGATTCCATTGACGCAGCCCTCAGCATCTGTGCCGGCCATCATCTGCTGCGCGGTGAGCAGTTCCTGCGCTTGGAACTCTACAATTTTGCTGAGACTATTGCTGAGACTTGCAGCCAGACTGGAGACTGCGGCTACAGCTGCCAGGTTTGTCTGCCGCTCCTCCTCCAACACGCGGCTAGGGAAGTACAGATGCCATGCTCTGATGTCCGTTTTCTTCCAGTAGACGTAATCAGTAACATTGGTGTCTGCAGACTGCGAGTTCACTACGCTGCTGGTCAGGCACTGTTGATCAAACACTTATTTCAGTTGTGATGTAAATTTGTGACGTGTCCAATTAGAAAGGTAGCCTACACGTCATCGACCTTGAGACCACAATTAGAAACATCCTTTTAATATGGAAAGAACTAATAGTATGAATCTTACGTTTATAGAGAATACAGAGTTTACATAGTACAGACCATAATTATATTAGGCTATGTACATACCAAAAGGTACCTGAGGCTAAGTCAGTACCATAATTATAGTTGTATCAATTTTAAGTGAGAACTTATTATCATAATTCTATGTTAAAGAATAAAAGTTTTATACTTGTTAGTAGAGTTTTGTTTGTAGTAAACGAAAGTAGCTCGAATTCTTTACTGGCTTAAAGATAAAATGTTTAGTCTCACTTGGTACCAAATATTGTAAATAAATAAATAAATAATATATATATATATATATATATACGTAGTATAAGTTACATTTTTAAACATTTGGGAAGGGAACTAATGTTTGATACGTATAAAAGTATCGGAAGTTTATTTAATTCTTTTGAAGTTTGATTGGCAAGAACAGAATATAACATTCAATCTATTTTAAAAGTCCTATACTATATTATTTAAATGTTTTGAATTTAATTTTGTTAAGTGTTAAAAGTGTTGTTAATTTTGCAGTTAGCTTTTTACTCAATGAAATACGGTAATATATATTTTCAAATCATGACGTTTGAAGTAATTAATGGATGTCTGTCTCTAATAAATACTAATGAATTATATATTTTGAGTATTTAAGAATATTCATTAAATACTAACTTTCTTCTATAGAGGGAGGATATATAATTTAGCAAAAATAAAACAACCAAAACAAAAGAAGTAATTGACGAAAATAACTAAAGTACAATAATATTAATTTTTAGATTGTATTAAATAATTTGGTTCATAGTGAAAGCTTCTCCTAAAACCCATATACTTCTTTGTTTGAAGTTTGTCATTGAAAATGTAATGTTTGAAAGGATTACAGGATTTCGGACATTTGTCATCTTTATATGTTATAAAAAGTATAACACGGCATTTCGAGGATTTAAATCTACAATCCTTTTCAGGTATAAAAATCCGTAACATATAAGCATGCGCATAAAATTTAAAAGGACGGCACTGGACTATCGGTTAAAAAAGTTAACTGATATATAACGATAGTAGAAGTCCGAAACCCTATTATTCAATATGGTTATCTAAGTACAGTCTAATTTACGAGTGTAGTCATATCCAAAAAACGTCTCATAACTGCTAAATCGAATAGATAATAATAATATTGCTGGATAATTATGAAGCCGGCCAACATGATGCGTGTGGTCAAGAGCTGAAAATGTATAAAATTACCTCTAGTGACAGTGACATATTGTTAAATAATGAATAAATTCCGGCCAATTAGTAAAATTAGTCTATGTCTAGATTTGGTAGTTTCATTTAATTGTCCAAAGTAAATTTTGGAAAACAATAGAAAATAGTCTATGTTGGTGAGCTAATATAGAAAGTGTTCCAAATGTTGTGGTCTTTGGGGTCCATTAGGGGTCTTTTAAACTATAAGAGATACAGCAAGGATTAAATGGATAAAGTAGTGCGTAATAACAAGATCAACAAAATAATGTGGTTAAATTGATTATTGGTTGCGTCGTTCACTCACTGACCTCAAAAACTAATTTAGGTCAACAAATTTCAAACTGTCACAGCTCTCTTATTAGTACCCATACTGAAACAAAAGCAGATGTAGAGTTTAAGTAAATTTTTTTAACCGTCACAAACTATTTTTTTAATAAATGAAAAGAAAGTATATTTTTACCGATTTCAAAAATACAATATTAACAATATACCTTCATCCTTGTTTTTATCAGATAATTCATAAAAACCCGTTTTTGTATGGTTTTGTGAAGGGAAATCTTAGTCTACTATTGCAATAGTTGGTAGACCAGACTGAAATGCACTGCACACAGTGTTGGAATCGGCTGTTTAATTAAATATAGAACATATGTGACAAGATCGGTCTTAAAATTACGTTTAATGACATTTTTGTGACTGATTAACACAATAGCTTGTTAGTTTTTAAGTTTTACCATTTTCCATAGTTATATAAAAACTAAATCTCATAATGAAAATAATGAAAGCATATTCTATTATTACTGTTTATTTCTTCTGAAAGGTTTCTGTTTGTTGAACAAAACAAAAGATAATCTCTTACAAGAAATTTAAATGTGAGTATTAGATACAACTTGAAAGTGTTGTTTTTTGAAAAATATTTTGAATTTGCTTACAGTATGGCAAATTAAAGCAATAGAATTTACGAGTGCATGAATTGTTAACTGAGAATATTATTCCAGATATAGGCTTACGTGAGGCCAACTTTAGGATATGCGGTTACTCACCAAAGCCACGAGTCCGAGAACAATTCCAGCTGTCATCTTAGAGCCAAGTATGCTTCCAAGTCTGTAGTCTGGTATATTCTGCCCATCAGACTTACCGTAATTTATATAGCATCCACCTAATTGCCTAATTTCCCCGATTTCCTTATGGCAAAATAATCTTTTAAGATTAAAAATCTAGATATCTGCTATCTTATCATGACTTTCTTGCAAGACTCGGAGAGTGCTTCTTTTATAAAATTACTAATGATGATTCGTTAATCATTTTACAAGAGCTAGATAATAGATAACCAGGTAGATAGTCTGTTAGTCATGCATCGTTTTATTTTTAATGGTATTCTGAGAAGGAAAACTTGTGATAATTGTAGTTAATCTCTTTAATACATTCTTCCTTTAACCTTTGTCTCAAGAGGGAAAGGGCTTTGGTTACATATAACCCATATTGCTATTTGAATCAATGAATTCGTCAGCCTAGGTGAAGTATGTTTTTGTCGATAAGTTATGCAAGTAAATAATGACTGCTTACGATCTATTATACTTGAAATGTAAGTGGGTAGGTTTTATAAATCTCCAATAAATAATTAAAGTACTAACTGTACCCCACGGCTTCCCAAAAATTCCTCTTAAATAACAAAGGCATCATGGGCATACCCATTTTAATATCATCCCAAGCTTTCATTAAATAAATAATATCTTTAAGAAGATTTTCTCATCTCATGATCACCTTTAGAATATTTGGTCAATTTTTCGGGACCATGGCGTTTGAAGGATGGAACTTATACAAATGTCATTGAAATAATAACTACATGTTTTATTGTTAAATATCTCAAAAGATTTCACTATCAATAAAAATATTTCAGGCTGCTTTTGAGGAACTTGTATATGACTTTTGAAACAGAAGTGGGTATACTAATGTAGGTGTAGGGGAGAGTTGGACAAAACGGGATAGTCGGATAAAATGTGATACTGGGCCTAGGGACCAAACTAGTGCTGCTACCACGCGGGAATTGCCAGAAACCTGTTCTCAGCCGCCATGACAGCACTCTTAGTCGACCACTTAGTCTCAGCGCTTCATAATTTGGAGCTGCACATTTTTAAAGTTTCTAACAGAGTTTTCCTTGACTTTGTAGTTTTATTGTTGACATTCGTCATCCTCTAGTGCCTACAGACATATGAATAAGTTTCTGGTAAGTGCAACTGTTTGTTTCTTATTTAATTGCAATCGTTTTCATGTGTGACTCTTTTAGTTCAACTGAACAGTTTTAGTGTCAGCCATGTTTGATTTAATCAGTGTAATAGTTGGACAAGATGAGATACTTTTGAGTCTGACAAAACGGGGATAGGGCTTTTAGTATCCCGTTTTGACCAACCATTTTGATGATTTCTATTGCTCTGTTGCCTGTTAGCCTACCTTATAATAAAAAAACAATCCTTAAAAGATTTAAGCCAAGATTTATTCAAACAGTTTGGTTTTTAAGGGCTCAGTAGGCCCAATCAAAATAATCATAATAGTCTAATAAATAATAATAATAATAGTCTAAATTGGCTTGATTTTTAAAGCTCATTTAATTTTTTAACTTAATTTATTACTGAAGCTTATAATAAGGTTCAAATGTGAATCTCGGTACTTCACCTTTTAAACCCACAGGTTTTGATACAAATGAAACTTACTTAGCCAGATTGTTTCCTAATCCTAGCGTGAAAAACTATAAGTTTTTGTTGTTACAGACAATACATGCCTCCGAAATATCAAAGGATCTCTACCAGAAACAGTTGGAGTGAAGTAAGCATGGCTGAGGCTGTCAAAAGCGGTGCTAGATGGAACTATGGGCTTTAAGAAAGCAGCCACCTCGTACGGTGTTCCCAAAAGTACACTTGAAAGAAAGGTAAGAAAAGCTCGTTCAAATAGTTTAACACCAAACTGAAGTTGCTGCAGTGAAGAAATTAGGCAGATTTGAGACAGTTTTTAATCATAATCAAGAAATCCAGCTTGTTGATCATGTTTTAGCCTTAGAAGAAAGGTTATTTGGAATAACACTAACTGACCTAGGCATCCTTGCGTTTGAGCTTGCCGAGAGAAATAATATTGAGCACAATTTCAGCAAAGAAGATAAGATAGCAGGAAAGAGTTGGCTATATTCATTTTCTTAGCAGAAACAAAAATATTTTGTCTCAGAAATCCTGAAAGATACCAGTATGGCCAGAGCAAAAGGTTTCAACCGCCAAGCTGTCACAAATATTTTTAAACTGTTAGGTTCTCTTATTGAAAAATACAGATTTTCGTCTAATGACATTTACAATGTAGATTAAACGGGCATTCTCACAGTTCTTAACAAGCCCTCAAAGGTGCTAGCAATGCGAGGCAAAAATCAAGTTGGTTGCTTATCTTCTGCTGAACGGGGAGTCCTTGGTTACTGTTGAGACTTGTATCAGTGCAGCTGGAGTGTATGTCTCACCAATGTTTGTCTTTCCTCGGGTCAAGGAAAACCCAAGGCTTATGGACGATGCTTTACCAGGTTCTTTTGCAGTTTACCATAAGTCCGGCTGGATCAATAAGGATACATTCATTACTTGGTTTAAGAAATTTGTTTGAATTTTTCCAATCCTAGCCCTGAGAAGCCAGTATTGTTGCTGCTTGATGGGCACTGTAGTAACACCAAAAGCTTAGAACTCATCATCTTGGCAAGGGAAAATAATGTAATTATGCTTAACAATTCCCCCTCACACAACCCATCGCTTACAGCCTCTTGACGTCTGCTTTATGGCTCCACTCAGCACATATTATGAACAAGAGGTCCGTAAATGGTTGTTTCAACCATCCAGGTAGGTGCGTCACCATTTATGAGGTTGCAAAACTGTTTAAAGTTCCATTTTCTATAGCCGCTACTGTGGAAACTGCAGTAAATGGGTTCCTTAAAACTGGTAAAAGTCCATACAATCCGGATATCTTTCCAAAATAATATTTTTGCGCCCTCATTAACCACAGATCCATTCTATACCAGATGTTCAAAACATCAACCACCTTCAACCAAATGAAGTAAATAGGCTTGCGTCAAGTGAATTGCAGTATCTACAGGTAGAATTGCCAAACCTGCCCAAGGAACCTTCAAACACTGTGCCCCCAGAGCAATGCGACCACAATTGCAATAGTTGACCAGCCATCAACTTCAACAGGGGACAAAAGCTTAGGACTAACTTATTATCGTCGTCCGAACCTACCATTTTAAATTTCTACTAAAAGTGTTCTTCCAGTACCTGAAGAGGAAGGACCTCGCCCAAAAAAAAAAAAGAATTGACAAGAATAAAGGAAAAACTGCTGTGATAACACTATCCCCTTATAAGACTGAGTTAGAGCAAGTTGAAAGTGAAAGAAATGAGGAAGAAAAAGAAAGAATTAAGAAAATAAAAAGCTACAAAAAGGCCTTGTTCAAATCTATCCTAAAAGCTAAAAATCAGAATAAAACTATCTCTGGTTTTGAAAAATGGAATTAAAAGCAGTGACAAATCTAGGAAATTCCCAGCTGGTAATAAGAATAGAATGGCGTCGTCTCCTGAAGATGAAGATGAGAGAGAAGAAGCATGCATTGTTTGCAATGCCCTCTACCTCGATTCAAAGGGCGGTGAAGGTTGGATCCAATGTTTCTGGTTGCAAAGCATGGGCCCACAATGCTTGTGCTAAAGCAGAAGAAGACGATGACACGTTTCTTTGTGACGTTTGTGTAGTCATAAAATATAAGAACATTCTTTCAAATTGTAAAAAACCAAATAGAGTTGCTAAACAATTTATTTTTTAGGAAGCTAAATAGCTTGTTTTTAAGTTATGAAACTTTTTTCAAATTTAGTAGAAAATCCTTGTCCCGTTTTATCAAACCAAGGTTGGATAAAAGGCGATCTGTAACCTTTGACATAATCCTTTTTTTCAATGTGTTAAAATTGTCAGAATTATCTAAAAATATGTTGTGTTCTTTAATAAATAATATATTAAAAAAATAACATGATTTGGCGTTTTTCTTACCACACACACACACACACACACACACACACACACACACACACACACACATATATATATATATATATATATATATATATATCATCTGAAACTCGGAAACGGCTACAACGATTTTCATGAAATTTTGTGTGCAGGGGGTTTTGGGGCGATAAACCGATCTTTTCATTGTTAGAAAACATTGTTTTATTCTTGCTTTCAATCAATAAAAAACTCCTACAAAGCCAATATTTATTTATTTTTGTATTTCTTTGTTTACGTTCTATAGTAAATGATATGTGGTAAATTACATCTGACGTATCATTGACGAATACCTCACAGATTATGTTTCATCAGAAATGCCAAAAAATAAAAAAGATTTTATATAAATTTACGAGGGTTCACACCGAAAGGAAAATATAAATTTATGAATAATTTAAGTCCTTTTAAAATTAAATCTATTTGTCTATTTCATATACTTCGTCCTACACGTACTACTAAATTCCAATGCCTGCAAACCTTAACTAACATTATACGAGCAGAAAGGTCTCAATGTTTCACAAAGACGTGCGACACAACGTGTAGCTACTGAAAATAACGAACAACGATATATATATATATATATATATATATATATATATATATATATATATATATATATAATATTTATGATTATGTTAGATATTAATAGAAATATCTACCTACATCATGGCTATTTCACTGTCCTCATTCATATCCTCATTTGTATTCTCGGAAAGTATGAATTATTACAGTGAACTTGGTACAATACAATATACGTCTTTGATTTAGATCTGTCTACGCTATATTATCTTACTTTGTTCCATACGTGTGTTTATATACCTAATACGTGTAATAAGTATCATGTCTCTCATCAGTGTAAATTGAAATCGTTCTCGTATGATTCTTTTACTAACGAGTGGCTTCTCATTTTTATTTCCCAAGCGTTAGAAAAGCCTACTATTTGAGGTGCATCGATATTATATTATTCGCACGATATAGACAGATCAAAATATCAAATTTCAAATAAAGACTAAATTTTCACGAATCTTCGTTTTTGTATGAGAATCAAAGAGTTTGATAATAATAACGCATATTACTCGATAAGATTCGGCTAAAAGTTAGGAAACACTTTAAAATTGGTCTAATAAATCACCATATTAACGAGAAAACCGAGTGTGGTGTTCCTCAGGGTTCCATACTTGGTCCTCTCTTGTTTGTGTTGTACGTTAATGACGGTACTATTACACTGCAAGTCCCACATGTATGCTGATGACCTCCAGATATATGTCCGCGTTAACACACACCAAATCGATGATGGCATTACCATGATCAACTCTGATATAAAAAATGTACTGGACTGCACTAGTATAAACATGGACTTAAACTAAACCACGAAAAAACTAAACCAATTGTGATTTCTCATAACCGCTCTCGATCTTTGATCGATTTTACATCTATACGAAACGTTACTGTGAATGGAACTGTACTACCTTATTACGATAAAGTTAAGAACTTAGGACTGACAATAAATTGTACTCTTAGCTGGACTGATGCAGTGACAGAGACTTGTAAGAAAGTTTTTGCATCAATACATTCCCTGAAAAAACTGCAGAGGTTTTTGCCGCTTCACATAAAACTGTTGTTGGTTAAAGTACTCATACTGCCTCATTTTTCTTACTGTAATAGTGTGATGAACGACATGACTGTGACTTTGGGCGAAAAACTCCAGAGAACCCAAAATTATTGCATACAATGCATATCTCATAAGATATGCATTTGATCTCAGGAGGGATGAGCATATAACGCCATATTATATTAATTCAAAGATCTTGAAGTTAAATGACCTCAGATCAATAAAAATCTTAACATTGGTCCATTCAATTTTAAATTCTGGCTTTCCAAATTATTTCTTAAACGATTTCCAATTTGTCTCTCAAAGTGGTGTGGATAGAACTCGCTCTGGTTCGTCTGTGCTCCGCATGCCGTTGCACAGAACTACTGTATATGACAAGTCTTTTGTAGTAACGGCATGTCGTCTGTGGAATTCCCTTCCTCGTACCATAACACCATTAGAGAGTCGTCCTCGGTTCGTGGCGTCGCTGAGGGAGCACTATCTGGGGCAGATGGTTGGGGCGGGGTCGGCATAGGTCTCTTTCGCTGGGGTTGCACTGGCATGAGTAGTTGTGTGTGTGAGGGTAGTGTGTTTGTAATATTCATTATATAAAAGTATATGTTTTTGTCTGACTATGTGTTTAAAAATAAGTATATATACCTTTTTAATCATTATATATTTTTTAGTTTATATTCTTCAATAAAGTTGTACTTTTTGTTATTCATATTTAAAATGTTTACAGCAAAATATTTAGTTTTATTATTATTTAAAAAATAAGAATATTTGTTATAGCTACTATATGAGGTTAAATGTAAGAAAGGGCCATGAGGCCCTAATTTCGCCTCAAATAAAGAAATATTTCATTTCATTTCAGACACGCAATCTCGTAGAGTTCGGGTTTCTGAAAACACAAATAGGAGCCATGCTCTTCTCATGGCTCATTCCTCTATCCGCACGATTATACAGCTTCCTGGTCGATGTGCCAAAAACTGTACTCCACATTATATGTGTTTAGTTACAAAATCTGTAACCATTGTCGATCGGATTATCTTCAGTCACTATAAAGGAGCTTTAAGTGGACTGCACCCTCTTACAAATTTCACTTAGATTAACTTCCGAAGTGGAGGTTACATTGGGTGCGTGATGACGTTTAAATCTTTTAAGGTCTCTTCAGAAAATTAGTTTCGAAGGTTCCTTCCCCCCTCGAAAAAACTAATCAACGAGCAAATAGTGATATCCACAAGAGTTTTATTTCTATGAAAATTGTGTGTCCTTTTACAACGTTAATTGCATCCTTTAAACTTAAAAAATGCAATTGTTTTGAAATAAAAACTTTGAATTGGTTTATTATTACATAAAAAACCAAAATGTTCATGAGGTTTACATTAATTCGTGTAATACCTTATGTTATTCAGGTTATACTAAACGTTATATTTTTGTATTTTTAAGCTATGAGTGTTTGCCCTATTGTCTCCGTACAAACAATTAGTACGTTTATAATAAAGGTGAGTCTTTTTTAATAAATACTCGTACTTAAAAATAACTAATACAACGGAATATCAAAGGATCCTACAGAACTTCAAGAAATTCTTACTAAATAACATAACTTAATTCCGTGTGTAACTGTGTTACATGATGATTTATTTACCTTATTGCGATGTATTTACCTTAATACCAATGTTAAATTATCATAATTTATTCCTTTTGGTTCCAAAACCAATAACGTTCTTTGTTGAACACAACGGAACTCATGTGCCAAGTTAAACTATCTGGAGAGATAGTAAAAGGGCCATACGGTACGATTTTAAAAAGTCTTTGCCGTGTCTTTAAGAAATAAATATTTGATGATTCGCGTAAGTAACAAAATGAAAGTTCTTATATATTGAAAAAGATTAGAGATTGCAAAGTTGTTTAAATTACCATCTTCTTATAAATAAAAATGAATGATAAAATGTGTTGCTAAGTGGTAATCTTGAGAACGGTTTAACGAATTTTACTAATTTTTATTGTTACATATTCGTTGACATTCGAGGAAGGTTCATACGAAGAGAAAGATCGGAAAGGTTGCCTGGAATATTTAAAAAAAAAAAAAGAAAAAAAAAAAAAAAAAAAAACGGTAGTATTAATGTTTAAAACTATAATCTAACTGACAATAAACATCTTTTGAAACTTTCAATTGAAATTTGACAAAGAGGTCGAAAAATTTTGTTTAGTATAGTTTATGACAGTGATTAATCAGCATTGATGCCGATAGCAAAGTTCAAAGTTTATATCTCAATTTTAATCTAGATTGCAACATTAACTAGTTTAAAATATTTAATGCATTTTAAATACTTTTTAAACACTGTTAGAAACAAAAATCATAGAAGAAAGCTATAAATGTTTTCAAATAAGGTACTCGAATCTGGTAGGCTATCTTCATTTTGCGATATGGCATTTCTACACTGGCTTAAGGAAAAAGCAGAAAATGAGTACTAACATGCCTCAATGATCTATTATTTCCAAGACTAGTACAACAAACATCCAGGCGAAAAACATTATAAGCTATTATTTTGAAATGTTGCATGAAATTGATAACGCTTATTCCTTTATACCAGAAGTAGAAAGGATTCCCACCTAGGAATTTCCGTAATAGCGATCTCACTTCTACGTTTGTATGCATATTTTTCTTCATTGGGACAAGGAAAGCTATGGCACTGGAATTATCTTAAACCAAAAGTAGACGTTTCTTAACTGATATAGAATACCGAGAGCTACATAGTGTATATTTGTTGTATCGGGGTTATAAGGTAAACTGAACTGTGTCATAAGCGAATTTAAACATCAGTGTGCAGGCCTCTCTGTTCAGGATATTTTCTCAAATTTTCTCCGAATTCTCCAACTTTTTGTTACAGCAGAAAGTTAAGATTTGGTACATCTGCATAAAAATAAAACATTCATAGGGATTGAAATATGTTGCAACCACTAGAAGATCTATATTTTTTTATACTTCTCGATATTTTAGAAAGATGGAATTTGACACTCGAGTCTCTTATGGTCTTAACGGACAAATAAATTGTTTGTTATGATGACCAACCAAGCATAGAGATTTGAAATGAGGTTAAAACACATAGAATACAAATTTGTTTTCTATTTCCCGATGTCCCAGAAAGATAAAATTTGACAAACATATATGTTCCTCATAACTTAAATGGAAAACATAAAGCGTGTTCACGAAGATAAACCACCCATAAGGCTTACAAAGTTATTCTCACTGTCTCATCAGGTGCACAATTTATCACACTTAATTGAGATTACACTTAGTTTTATAGTCTAGGTGCCTCTGATGTCTAAATGACGCGAATAGTTCTTTTTTATTTTATTCGTCGCCGGCTTTTCTAGATCTCTTGAGACGGACTCCAGAATTCAGGAATAAAGTCTGTGACAGTGTCAGACTTCGGACACTGCTCTAAGCGGAATGTAAAACGGAGATGATCTATCACTCACAAGAATATCAGACCGGAAGTAAATTACAATGGCTGGAAGTAGTTACTTTTCAACCGAAGAAGATTTTTCAGATGTACGCATGTGTACATTTTCTGGTAATTCTTGGCAACAATAAAAATACTACTACGTTATCAGAAATGCCTTAAACCAAAAGTAGATTAAATGTCCTGAAGTAGATACACCTTTCAGACCAACGCAAAGTTTGCATGTATATTGTCTTGATCGGAGCAACGATGTCATGACACTATTGGGGCACCGGGAATAAGTTAGATCGGATGAAGATTACAAGGAACTAAAGTAGACAATATTTTTATTAAAGTAGGTTTATTTCTCAGACCTAATATGCATATATTTTCCATGGAAACAAGGCAAACTCTACTATGGCAAGTAAAATATAATAGATTCAAGATAGAAACGTTTCTTCATGAGCATAAAAACTGTTTCAGTTTTCGACTTTAACGCTCATAACCATTGATCATCACTTATTTTCAGGAGCTTTTACCTCGCTATTTAAAAATCATATGTCTGCGCCGTGGGTAACTGCTAGTAATTTAATAAAAATGATAACATCGTGGAGACATTTTGCCCTTCAAATTTATTCATTCACCAACAAGTACAAGGATAGAAATTGACTCATTATGTTTTTGATTTGTCATTCATTTCCAAATATTGTATAATCTATGAGAGCTTTAGTGGCTGATAACAGACATTTTAACTGTTACTTTTCGCCAATCGTTTAAAATAGGAGTGGTGGATTGTTTGTGAAATCACGGAACCGCTGTGTACTCGCAATGTTTTAGGTTAGTTGAAATTTATATTTTAACATTCAATTTATCGAATTTGTAGATTGACACTCGTCTTTTCGGCAATGTCTTTCTTTACTTTCTCCATGTTTCATTTAATTTGTTAGAGTTGTTAAATGATGAAGAGACCAGATGTCAGTTTTTTTTTAATGAGAATAATGAGAATAATGATTTATTCCATAATAACTAAACAATTAAATAACATTACAAAACCTCGGAATTACACTGCCACGATTTCCAGTTATGTGGCAGCGCACCTAAAAATATAATATATAAATAAACAAACAGAGTCCAGTCCATCACTTTAACTGTCATCTTCTGTGTAGCTTTAACTAAATAAAATACACCTTTAAAGATATAAGTCACCAAAACAAAGAACAAAAAAGTTTCCTTTTAAATATTGGAAAATCTTTCTACATACATACATAAAACATATCCCTGTACATAAATATATACAAATCTATAAATAAAAACGTAATAATTTTGCTATTTACAAACCAAAAATAATTTGTTTTTTTTTATTAATGGTGTTTTACATTATTATAGGTTTAGGCTATATACAAAAGAAAAATTACAAACAAAAAGATACTAAATTAATATACTGTTTAAGAAATTAGTATCCTCCAACGAGAACAACCACCATTTAACAGATTTATCAAAAACTATTAAATGAGTTACATAATTTTATTTCAAGCGGTAATTTGTTAAAGTACTTTGGACCAAGATAATTAAAGGATTGCCTAAATGAAGATCTGTTGACTTTAGGTACTCGAAAGATGTTCTGAAAATTACGTCTAGCACTATAAACTAATTCAAAAGTTCCAGTATTACCACTTCTGATATAAAATACTCTTAGTACCTTATATACAAAAAGGTGCTGTATAGGGAGAATTTTCAAATGACAATAAAGAGGATAGGAACTTTCTCTAATAGATTTTCCTAATATGATTCGAATAAAATGATTTTGTACAACTCGCAATTTTTCTACGTGGTATTTAAAAGTCCCGCCCCAACATTGAATTGCGTTTTGCAACCTGGATTGTATTAAGGCGTAATATAAGATTCTTAATAACTTTTCGTCACAACAATTTTTTAAAAAAATAAAATTTTCTGATACAAGATTTTAATTTATTTTGTAAAACAATATATGCTTATCCCAAGATAACTTTTCATCGAAAAAAACACCCAGATACTTAAATTGATCCACCTTTCCAATAGTCAAACAATTACAAAAATTTCCAGTACAGTTTTGCTTGTGATATTTTACTAATTCGTTAAAACTAAAACCAACAAAATCAAAATTCATAAATTTTGTTTTATTTAAATTAATTTCCATTTTGTTTTCATTACACCACTTTCTCAAAACTCGTATATCGTCCATCATGTTGTTCCAAATTTGTTGAGGGTTCTTTTCAGAATAAAACATGGCAAAATCGTCAGCAAAAACGCTTGGCTTTCCGTGAAACTCCTCCTCTAACAAATCGTTAATAAAAATTATGAAAAGGGTAGCAGACAAAACGGAACCCTGGGGGACCCCTGCTGAGACAGTCAGGGGAAAACTCAGAGCACCACATACTTTTACTCTTTGCTTACGATTTGTGAGAAAACTTCGAAACCAGTCTTGTGCTACTCCTCTTATACCAACTGCATGTAATTTATCTAAAAGTATTTCATGATTGACTAGGTCAAATGCCCTTTTAACATCAATAAAAAGACCAGATGTTTTTATTTTTACTGTTGAAACTTTTATAAATCAGATTTGAGCTATTTAACAAAGCGTCTTCGGTAGATCTTCCTTTCCTAAATCCATATTGGTTATCACTAAAAAAATTCAATCTATCTAAAGTTACAAAAATTAAGTGATATTCTGCTGTTGTTTTTATAACTTCATGATTACAAATATCTATATAACTGATTTTAGCCTTCCGAGTATTCATTCCATTGTCAATACTAAAACTAACGGACGACAATTTTATAGGGGTTCACACTTTAAATTTCCCGAAGACATGTATGTGACTATTATATTCAATTCGAAATAAATAGCTTCCGGATTATTACAATGTTTTGTGCTAGAGTTTAAAGCAAACTTAAAAGTACCACCACAAATCTGAGAATCCTAGAAAAAACCATTTTCATATTTATTTCCATGCGAAAATAGTAAAATGTTTCTTATTTTAACGTTTTGAATGTATTATTAGAAATATTATAATTGAGCTCCTGTGTGTGGACTGAAACAGTTTTTGTTTATGTTTATTATTTCCTTTTTTAGCGCTAGTCTATTACTGCACGTTCTATTTTTGTGTACTAATTATCTTCCCACCTAACGAAGAGGGTAGATTCCAGTCCTCGAAAACTGTGTTATACATTTTGTAACAAATAACGATAGCAAATGTTCGAAATCCTATTATCTTTTCAAACCTTTCATTGTCAATAACAAACGTTAAACAAAAAAATGAGCTTAATTATCAATCATTGCAATAAAATAGTATATTACCCTTAGTAAAATAAAATTGTTCTTCCTTCATTAAATTTATGTATGCGAAATAAATTATTAAACCCTTGATTAAAAAATAAGAATTATAGCCCAATTAATAAATTTGTTTGATTGTACTAAACTTAATGAACAAATTCGAGAGAAACACAATAGTAACATCCACTTTTCCGGTACCAGCCGAAAATAACTTTACAGAGCCAGATTAATGTTGTCGTTTATCTCACACCAAGACTGTGATAAGGCTGAGCGAGGAGTTCCTGAGATAAACGGAATACTACCAAGAAGCAGGGTACGTCTTCTGTTTATTAATTAAAGACATTTATTACTGTCTTTACCAAGAATCTCCTATGGTAAATTACTCTATTTAGCAGCGAGATATAATTTGGGTCTGTAAGAAAACAATTATACATTGTATCAAATTACTATTTAAAACTCCCATCTTGGTCTCAAAGTTGTGAAATATTTATTCAAATACCATTTCAAATGTAATAAACTTTACTGCTTTGTGTAAACATTGTTTTATGACAGAACAACCATATGTTTAATTTAACCACTATTTAAAATTTGTTTAATTTTATAGTGTGTAGGTTCTCTAAGGAGTAACTATTATTTTTCACACCCTTGTTAGATTTCAGCGATTATTATAAGTACTTACTTACCTTAGAAAATGTCATAAAACATAAGATGGTCAAAATGTAACTCGAAAGACTCCCTTTGAAGCAGTCGGCAATACCTGTACTAGATGAAAGTTCGCTATACCAATTCCAGCTCTATATGTTCTACGATGTTAAAAATGTTTTTCAGTTTATAAAGAAACAAGCATTTAAAAAAATATTTTAATTTTTCAAATATTTATTATGTACAAAAGACTATCTATCTTTTACTATAAATTTAAAATCCGTTATAAACCTCATCTTAGTTGTCTTTTGACAGAAGTAGGCTTCTCTGATCTATGATACATATGTTCCTGATCGGGAAAAAAGACAAAATCGACTATGGGAAAAAATACTAAGAAGGAAGAAAATTGCAATGACCATGAATATACAATTTTTGACATAATTTCTTCCTTATGGTAACAAGGGAAACTCAAAATTAGTGCCGGAAATATAATTCACTTGAACTAGCAGTGGTCATACACGTGCAACGCCAACTTAATTCCGTGGAAACCAGCGGGTATCTGCGAGCAGTGCAGACATAAAAGGCAAAGTAATCTCACCTTTACTATACATATAAAGACGGTTATAAAACGTATCTTAGTTGTCTTTTGACAGAAATAGGCTTCTCAAGAGCTGTGTTTGTATGTATGTATGTATGTATATACAGGGTTAATAAAAAGTCTGTGAGCCCCGACTAATATTGCAACGGCTCACACGAGAAAAACTAAACTCGCCACACATTTATGTTATATTATGAGGTACTTTTTGGGCATAATTACTGCTTCATTCACAAACCCAAAATGGGGGATTTTGGGGGCAGCTCAAAAATTTTAAATGTAAAGCCCCATCAAGTGACCTGTCATTTTCAAGCCCCTGATAAAAGAAAACAAACAACGCAAACTAGAGGTCTCTATCTTAACCCAGTAAAAAATGACTGCCAATTGAAAATTGTATAAGCCAGAATAAACTACTTACAGCATAGGAATAAGTAACTTTTGGGGCAGCTAAAAACTGTCACTTTTAAGCACCACTCAGTTGATTTCTCATTTGTTAGGTATTAAAAGGCAAAACAACCTCAAAACGAAGTATGGGTTTAAATATCAAACCTAGCAAATAACAAAAGTTTAAAGAAATATTGGGAATTCCTAACTGCATTTCACGCATAACCTATTCACCCGATTGTACTGAAATTTAACATGAAGATTTTTCGGGTTCCTGGGATATGAATATATGCATGATGAGCTATGCCCCTTGGATTTGCTAAAGCAAAAAGAAATACCATCTTGGTCTTTAAAGTTGTGTAATATAAACTGAATTTGTCTGTCATAAGTGATCAACTGTTTAGTGTAAACATTGCACCATATGTTTAATTAATTTAACAAATACTTATACATTTGTTTACATTTATAGAGTGTAAGCTTGATAGCAACAACACTTCTTATTTTAACATTGGGTAACAAGGGAAACCAAATTATTTATTCTGTATTTTACATAATGAAGAAAATTGTAAATTTACATGTAAGGTATTGAATTTTGTTTCTGTATTCGTTATTGTTATACGGCATATTTACAGTATCTGAGGGAACAAAAACGGAGGAGGTAGACATTAGCATGGTAAAACAAAGAATTCGCTTTGTGACTACAATTTGAGGAAATAAATTATAGCAAATGGAATTACAAAGCAATACACGAGACAATAAATACAATTTTTATAACGGAAAAAATCGTTGAGTTGACATCGTATCGATTTCTCACTACTGATATATAACATACTGATTATGTATGTAAATATTGATATAATTCCTGGATTGGACCATGGCAATTGTACGATATAGCAAACATGGATCGGGAAACGAGAAAATACACTTTACTGTATTACTTATCATCTTTACACATAGATAACAACTACCATCATGTAAGTATTGAAATGTGTTAGTTCTATTTTAGTTGATTTTAGTTTTCAGTTTTCTGTAAGGAGATCCAATATATATATATATATATTGTTTCTAGGGCTAAAATAGTAAACTCCAGTTTTGCGTTAGAAATATAATTAATTTGAACTAGAAGTGCAAAACGAGAAATAATAATTATTCTCAACTTTGCTTAATCTCTAGTCCTCTAAATCATGAACACTGAAAAATAGGTACCTGATGACTAGTTCCATTGTAAGATGTCATAGGATCCTGTCGTATTACATCATAAGTATTTTCATTAATAAAAATATGAACTCCTACATTTGTGGCAGAAGACACTATTGATTCTGAAGATGTATGTAAACTTAAAAGTTTATATTTTATTCTTAACTTCCATTCCACTTTTATTCATCAAATAATATTTTTCAGATATTAGTGCTTTCTATTAAGTATTACAGTCAAGGTATGTATTTCTCCTATGTATAACGAAATATAAAATTCTTAGATATTACAAGTTCACTACACGTTGTTCGTTTTTTGTTTTGTTGAAGCTTACGTACTCTTGGCTCTGCTGTGTTCTGACTGTTATATGGTAAAGTTCCCATATTTTCTGGTTTTGTTTATGATACTACATGCTATTATAGCTAGTAAAAACCTGAAAGCTAAAGCCAAGTTAAAGCTTTATCTGCTCTCAATCCACGTTTCTGCCCGCGCCTTCTCTTTTTTCCCTGTAATACGCAATACATCTAAGTGTGGTATTGCCGTAACGGTGAATGTGGAAGGCTAAAACTTTATGTTATATCGATTGATTAATTATTTAAAACCACCTGTTAAATTAACTATTTAATTAACTTATGATTTAGACGCTGACTATTTAGATATTAGTAGTCAATTTTCCACCATTGTGTTTATTTATTTTGTCGCTAAAGCCTTTTATTAAATACTTCACTTATTGAGTAAAAGTTTGACTGTTGGGTCTAAATTTGCCTAGTCACAATAAAATATAATATTCATAACTATATAGTTCATAATCCAACCCCTCTTCCCCTTTAAAATAATATACATTGTGACATATTATGTAGAAATGAAGTAACCTCCAGGGGAAGTAAGGTCGTATTGGAGTCTGTAAAGCACAAAATTGAGGAGGGAAAATTATAGTTTCTTACGTAATTTAGTCTGAAAGTTTGTTGAATAAGTCCTAAAATTGTAATAGCATTGCAGTTGAAGATCTACAATTATTGATGGTACACGTTACGACGTGTCCCATATTTTAAGTATCCTACATTATCCTACAAAAATGTATTCGTGTTTCTTTTATTATCGTAATCTACAACTTCAGTCTGATTTGAAACGTGTAAACAGTTATATAGAGACTTGACAAGACAACTTGTATTGCATAAGTTGATAATACGATAATAACAGCTGCCTAACAATGAGTTCTAGAATACTTAGATTAGTGTGGAAGCTTATAACTGAGTTTACGTCTATATATGTTTTGCTCTCTTCAGCTTGTTCATTATTAGAAGTGAACATTTCCAAACGGGAGTTTGTAGATTTAATTTGCCCAGTGAATGTGTATAGAAATTATATAAAATAGTTGCTAGAGGAATTAAAAATTATAAGTTCTGAATATCGCCAAATCTTAAGTATTTTCCAATCTTTTCTTCTGGTCTGATCCCTTTCATAGCCAGGTAAATGAGATTTTGGATGACATGTTGAAGAAAGAAGCGCGTTGTAAGTAAAGCTAAGCGCTTTGCTAAATGGTATAATGTTTGAGATATTAAGCATATTAAGAAAAAATGGAAATTGTCTGTGTTGTTAAATTAAATAGAAGTGATAGTTTAATCAGATATAAAAACTCTTTGTTACTGTACGACCGATTACGGGTGGGCAAGGTGAGGACATTATGGTCCTCTGTTACACTGTAACCTGTCTTCTATTCTACAGTAGCTTAACATACATAGGCAATTTTTAACATTCACAGGATCACATTATATCAGCCAGTGGAGATAGTAGAATGGGTAATTCTAAGCAATATATGGGTCAACCTCGATTTTTCTCATATTACAATATAATGTTCCAATAGTCAGATTAGAAAAGGAAATGACTAGAATATCTTGCCGGAAAGCAGTTATAGGGAGCAGGCAGCTCATATTACAATATAATGTTCCAATAGTCAATTAGAAAAGGAAATGACTAGAATTTCTTGCTGGAAAGCAGTTATAGGGAGCAGGCAACCGCGAGAATTACTATTAGTGATCAGGGGCACTGACGTGATCTGGGCTTCAAATTTGGAACTACTCTAGTTAATTTTTATTCTAAAAGAGCAAGCAGCGCGAAGCGCTGCGCAGCGGGCAAGCATCGTGCGTGATCTTCGTATATACTGAATTGATTCAGGCCAAAGGAATGACACAGATTCCTTTACCAGATTTTTACGGAGATTTTGTATTGGGCGGATTATATTGGTTTACTTTGCTTTCCAGAATGTAATTATGTGTTTAAAAATTGTTTTACATACATTACCTACATTATATTGTAATATGTAATAACAATTTATCAGAAATTTTTAATAAAAAAAAAAGGATCACGCACGATGCCTGCCCGCTGCGCAGCGCTTCGCGCTGCTTGCTCTTTTAGAAAACAAATTAACTCGAGTAGTTCCAAATTTGAAGCCCAGATCACGTCAGTGCCCCTGATCACTAATAGGTAACTCTAAGCAATATATGACCGTCTGGCGGTTGCCTGCTCCCTATAACTGCTTTCCGGCAAGAAATTCTAGTAATTTCCTTTTCTAATTGACTATTGGAACATTATATTGTAATATGAGAAAAATCGAGGTTGACTCATATATTGCTTAGAATTACCGTAGAATGTATTCCAGGAGCAGCAGCTCCCTATAGCCAAGCAGATTGTAGTCGACACAGACGCTAAGGGTATGAATGGCATCACCGGTTATATGCCCAAAGTATATTTCTGATGGGGAGCTTCACTTTAGATGTTTCAGACTAGAAGCGTAATAATAAAACTATTTAATTATTTCACACATGTGTTAGGGTATTGATTATTGGTCAAATTACTAAGTTTTATATAATCAAATTACTAAGTTTTACATTGATTTTTGTGTACTGTATCCATGACTAGGAATATTAAAATACAATTTTATATAATCTACCAAATTATTTGTCTTCTTCAATCTATAGGTTTCAAGGTCACTGATGTGTATTCTACATAAAACACTTTTAACATAACGACTGACTGTAGTTAAAATACTTGTAACATGGTTTATTTGCACATAACGTATTCAGTGTGTGTAACGAAACCACAGCTAATATAGTTATGACATATATTATAAGAAATGGTTGAAGGTTTTTGTCAATGTTATTAATATGTATTCAAAACGATATTTCACATTTTGGTTAGAAAACATACTAAATTTTCATACATGTGGTAATGAACTGTCTTACTATCTTGTAGTTCAAAATTTATTATAGAATTTACTGTTACTGAAGTATCTAAATAACCTTTATTTTTTGTAGAAGCTTATATAGTTTATTAACTCGGCTATTGCCGATTTAAACTATGTTATATTTAAAATATAACTACCTAGTTGTTTTAGTTAATAATAAATGTAAATTAATAATGGATTTATTTCTAAATATAAATTTACTCACGTCCAAGTTACGGTGGGCGCGGCAATAGTTACGTTGAGTTATATTACGTTAACTTATTAGTTTCATTACATATCTACTATATATAAATATCATATTTTTATTATTAAGTAGCAAACATTTGTTTTATTTAAATATTGTTGATATAAATTATACCATTAATATTTTTTCCCTTTTGCTATTTCTTGAAACACGCCGAATATATAACGTTTAGCACGTCTGAGCCATCGGTACTCAAAATAAAAAATAACTAAACTGTTCTAACCAACTAGAACAAAATATGATTCCCCTTACGCTTACTAGTATGCGATTTTAAAAAGGTAAATAAACCCATCAGTAACTATGAATCGAAACACTATGTGATAATACTTTTATTACGAAAACCATCTTATAATGTCACCAGATAGTATTATATCTAGTGTAGTATTTATCTCAGTGATTCCTGTTTTAAACAAACATTCTAGCCATAGATTTTAACAATATATTACATATGTTTATGTAACTCTATAAGTAATAATATCAAATGATATCAAAATAGTCAGTAGTAGTTTAGAACTGACGAGTAGTACAGAAACAGTATTCCAAGTAACTTAATGTCTGCTTTTGAATATTTATAAAACATTATTAAGTAATATATTTGCTACACATAGCATATACTAAATAATTGTATTATAAGAGAGTTTGTAGCCCTTGTGACATGCTCTACTTTGTTCACAGAAATGCCAAACTACACTGACTGCACAGCTGATGCTTTTGACAGATCTGAATGGATTGAATGGATACTTTGGCCATTCTTAAAGACAACTACACAACTGCCTATCAAAATGCACTGTATCGTATTGACATCTGATTGAAAAATTACACAAACCTTGAAACTTTCTCGTGGTCTGCGTTGAGGCAGTAGACAACGGCTACTTCACGATGCCAAATACCAAATACTACTCTAAAGTCCGTCCTTCCTTGTCTATTCCTGGTATACTTCCAGTATGTGGTGTTGTGATGTGTGAACAACGCCGCTCCAGCAGTCGCAGACAAAGACTCTCGATTCCTTCAAATCTGGTGGAATGCACTGATCTAAACCCTAATGTTAATCAAACGTCATGCAAAAAGCAATTTTTAATGTATAAAAAAGCAACGCGTGCAAATTTTGAGTAATAAATGAGGGTGTTATGTAAAGTGTTAAAAAAATTACTACTACCATGGCAAATGAAATAGTTTTAATATTTCAATTGGTTATATAGTCTAATAAAGTAAATTAGTTTTTTTAATTACATGTACCTTGAAATTATGATGTTTTTCCTTGGAATGGTGTAGCATGTATAATACCATTAAACATTTAATTCATGGTGATAGTTTGTGAATACAGCATCGCTAACGTTTTGACACTAGATCCTCTGTCTAGATGTTGGAGGGTTGCTGAACGAGACTAGAGGGCTGTAACGACGAGCATGATTGTATTGATTATTTAAAAAATTGTATGCATTTTGTACTATACAATACCTTGACTGGTTCAAACTGACCCCTTTGCTATTCAGTGTCGCCCACAGCAGTCGCAAGGATGATATTTCCAACGCTGTCGTTGTCCTGAACAACTATGTGCCAGACTTTCACTGTGGAGCCTCGCCTCTCAAGGTCACGTGGCCGCGGAAGTCACTCTGTACAACCTGCAGCGCTGCCTGTACGTGACTGCATGGGCTATTTATTCTGTGACGACTCCTCAACCTGTCTCCTCTCAATCGATCACTCACAACAACGCTCCGTCTTCAGCCTCACCAATAGTTCAAACCATTGGCTAGTTATCTCTAACATTACCTACACCATAAAGTTAATGACAGCTTTGTTATGATGAACATTTGAGCCAGATTGGGTATAATTTAATCTATTGAATTTTGAGATATTAATTTGTTAATAAAAAGCACACATACGCAGACATATGGGAAACTAAGCATCAGAGACTCGTGTTCATATCGTGTAATATATTTGTCTTGACCTGAGCAATAACGTGGTATACCTTTTATTCAGAGAGTTATGGGACACCCTATATAATAAGGATACTCCCTTTGTGACAATTATTTAAAATCTACAATTTTAATATGTAAAATTATTCTTCATTAATCCATAAATATACATGAGAACTATACATAAATCTACAAGTATAAAAGTTTTTAAAAATATTTTTGAATTTCCCTTATATGAATTATTGTTAGTCTATGTTTTTGTTTAGGAAATTTATTTAGCAAAAATAGTGAAAAAGGTACTAAACTAGTGAAGTTAATATAAAATATTTAGTGCTGACTAAACGATCCCTTATATATTATTTACTTCGATTGTTCTGTTTTTTTTTTTTATAAGAGTAAAATATGACAAAAATTAGACATAACGGATTTGTATCCAGATAGTTTGTAATAGATTGTAGTAGGATTTGTAATGTTTAGTTATTACATGGTAAACACTTGTTTTGCTATAATCACATATCTCTATAATGGTTGGACACTCATTTCTTGGCTGTGTGTTTAGCAAAACATTCCCCACCAGATTTTGATGAACTAAATTCGATTTCTCTTTGCCTGGATGCACGATAACTGTTCAATGGCTCAATATAGAGAGTTGAAATTTGGTGTGAAACTTTCCATTTATTATCTTTATGTAGTTAATGAAAATAGAAGTATCGGTTTCATGTACCAGTATATTAAAATTTTAAATATCCCATGAATCTCATATAGTTAGTTCAAAAATTTCTACTAAGGTTTTATTCAATAAAACATATATGAATGACAAACATCGTAGACAAAAAAGTTTTGCTTTAAAGAAGATGAATAGAACATTTTGATTTAAAGACACCTTAAGGATAAATATTGCTGCTGTTTGTAATAAAACCTACGCGGATTCGTTACTATATTTTGTAGTTTAGGTTTCAGTTTTGCAATTATATACATTGAAACAATATAAATTAGTTAAAGTAACACAATTATAGATAAATACTAGTTTTCTGCAGCTTTGCACTCAATTTCGTAGAACTTGCACATGTATGAGCACTTCTGATTGACGTTTGTTCTTTGCCTTGTTACTACAACCAAGAAAATCTGGCCAAAAGCGTATATTTACTGCCCATTGTAATTTATTCCAGCCTTAATGTTTTGTTCTATAATTGATTTTGCATTGTTTCCTGACCAAGAAAATATATATATATATATATATATAAAAAGGTCTCAGAATAAAAAAAAAAAAAAAAAAAAAAAAAAAAAAAAAAAAACTAAGATGGTTTTTATAACAGTCTTAAATTTATATTAAAAGTCAGATGGTAACCTCTTCTTTTATATCTGCATTAACATTACAGTACTGATGAAGCACTGATTACTTAACAAAAGTTGTAGTAATGGTTGAAATAAGAATTGTAGTTACTATAATGCTTTCACACTATACATATAATTAAACTGAAAGTAGTGGTTAAATTAATGAACATATGGTTGTTATGTCACTAAACAATGTAAACAATGTCACGTAACACTTGATTTCATGTAATAGGCTTTTTCAATATTAATAATATTTGTTTGCTGTAATGCAACTTTAGAGTCCAATTTGGGTTTTTGCTACTTTAGAGACCAGTGAAGCGTAGCTTGCAGGAAAGTTTGGAATAAGAATATACCTAAATGTTAAACAGGAACCCTAAGGACGTCCCTAAGGAAGTACAACCTGTTAAATAGATTACGCGTGGAAGCGTAACCAACAAACTCATTTTCCATTTATTTGTGGTTAATATTAGGATTTATAGCACAAATGTTTAATGTGTGAACACGTCAACCTATTCTACATTATCTTACATTGATAACCTTGGATACACTAACAGCTTTACTTGATGTGGCAGTAAGTAAAATTTTTATTTTTTGGTTCAGAATCGCACCAATAGAGATTTTACTAATATTTGCACGTAACTGTTGTAACAAGATAGGCGCCTCAAGATACAGTATCTCTGAGCCTGCGCTGCGCTGTATCACCACGACCTTTGCGATTTCCGCCCGGGTTCATTTTAAAGACTCATTAGTAGACTCATAAGTATTTTGAAAGTGAGAAGTTGCGAAGACAGTGCTGCGACCATGTCTAAAAGTGATAACAGTGAGTTTATTTTTCATTTTTACGTTATTTGTTCCATATTTGTCTATATATGAACACAAATTTATAATTTAAACTTTTATTGAATGAATACATTAATCACAACTAAATAACAGTATTAATTTTAATAGAAATAAAATTTGAGTAGTACAGTATTATTAGTTATTAAAAAACATACAGTTGAACTAATACAATACATCAGGGAGAGGGGTAGTCCGGCACCATTGGGGGCCCTCGGCTGGGCCCTTGTTTCTCCTGTGAAAGGCACCGACTTTCTGAATTACGGGGGCAACGGAGGTACGGGTTTTAATTAGTTGTAAAACATTAACTACCAGAAATCACATTTCACGCTATTTTGGCAATAAACATGACTAAAAGAAATACATTTCAAGTAAGAACCTTGTCAATTAACACTGACTAGCAATTATAAATTACCAGATGTGTGCTAGATGAAGTGTTTGTTAAACTGTAGTTATCTGATCCATTTCCATCTGGACTACCAGACATGTTGCAATAGAAGGTGATTCCTAACTGTTGGAGTAGGCATGAACCCAGATTAAATTTACCCATTCAATAGTAATATAGGCACAAAAAAGTGTTCAAAATAAATAATTAGATGTTTAAAGGTTTTTAAACCATAGTTTTTAGCACGCTGGCATACTTTTTCATTTTTTCTTATAGAAATTGACATACTTTATTTGTATTAGGCTGTAATCATTGCTAAAATTCTATTAGTATATATTTTATATAAATTAATTTAAAATTAAATTAAAATAACTATTTATGTAGTAGTACACTTTTTACATAGTGAGTTATAAGTTTCAGAAGAGCCCCCTTAATATTTTGTAGAAGGCCCAAGGGTCTCGATATTGTAGATACTTGTAGATATTGTGAATTTAAGAAATTTATTTATTTAAAGGCGCTCGTTTAATATTTTGAGGAAATGTTCCCGAAATTGTAATTGCATTAACAATTTTTGATTTGGGAAAACGAATTAGAATTGTAATAATTAGTATGCGTAAAATGTATGTAATTAATTTTCAGTTTATATCGGTAATTATGGGAAGTATAAATCGTAAAAACTACCCAGCCCAGTTGTGGTGGGGGTATTCAGCCTTTCAGGGGTTCTACCAAACCCTTTGGGATCGAGGATCGTCAACTACCTACGAGCGGCCGAACTGGCCTAGCCGCCACTACAGTAAATAAAAAGGAATTAATTTAAATCAACATTATATTTTGTAAATAGGTAGTTGTCATGGTAATAATGAATGCACGTTAGGGGAGTGCCAATAACACATTTTATATCAAGAGAATTCTTTTCAATGATTTTTGTAATAAATAAAGTTATACAAGCAATAATGTAGTCTTATAACATTTCAGTATTACTATAATCTTATACCAAACATTAAAATTATAACGTTCTTTCACATGCTTGAATGTTTAGTTCTATTATAAAATCTCATTTATAATTAATTAATAGAATACTTTCTCACCTGATTATCATGGGGATATCTGTAATATGGTTAAACAATTTATGTTTCCTGTAAAACATGTAAATCTTCAAGAGTATTATTAGAAATATAAGGAAAGTCAGTAAAGATTTATTACTTTGTTTAGTACATTCATAAAATACAATTTCAAAAGGCAATGGTGGCAAGAATTACCATTTTTGTTTTAGTATCTTGGTCAGATAATAGTTTTATGCTCGATTGTTAATTTGCATATCATATAGAAGTTTAATTCACGATTGTGCGTGTAGCTGTAGTGAACTAAATATAACGGAAGGGGACTAAAATAATCTAGACTACTGTACAATAAATCTGGAGATAAATGTGCGAGAATAGTAGCAAGTTATGGTGTTATTGCGCTATAAATTCTAGGTTGTCACGTAAAGTTGAAGTAGGTTACATTCATGAGAATGACAATAAAGGCTAATTTTACAGTTGGAGTAAAACGAGTAACACGGTTACAAGGGCAATGTGAGTTCTTGATAACCTATTTTAAACTTCTGTCGGCTTCTTGTTAAACTGTGAGGTTAAGTTGTTAAATTGCTTTTCATATTACTAGTCTAATTTTTGACTCTAATAGTTATTGTAAACTGTTGTTTTAAAATATTTTTAACAAGTTAGAAAGAAGTTTAAAGCATATTGTATATAAAAATAGTAATAAAATGTTTTTGGTGTGTTTGTTAGGATTTTGTTTGCTAAAATAAGAAGGTAGCCCTATCGTTATTTTAAATATATAGCAATTGTACCTTGCGGGAAGATTTATTCTGTTTTAGCATTAAAGCATAAAGATATATGTGTATATATATATATATATATATATATATATATGTGTGCATATATATATATATATATATATTTATATATACTATATATATATATATATATATATATATATATATATATATATATATCATTGTGAGTTAATAACTAAACTAATATGTTATTGAAGGCAAAATTCTGGAGTGTCAATAATTAAGAATTGGAAAAACGGCTTTCAAAATGTAGATATTTCGTTTGTGTTGTAATGTAAAACTAAAGTGTGGTTTCCTTTATAGATCAATAGAACTATTATATTTTTGTTCTACGAATCAGTATTGTTTACAGAGTTATATACGGGTACCGTAGAGCGATTTGCTAATAATATAAAAATTTGTTATTACCAAAGAAAATCTAATTTGAAACGAAGTAAAATCATTATAGACATGCAACAAATTCCTCGTAGGTTCACATATATAAATAAAGTTTTTGAACCAACTTAAAGATATTGTAAGAACAATTTCCAAGTTTCATTATTTATGATAATACAATAACTAAAGCTGTCAATGTGAAATACTTTGCAATTTATTGAGACAAATTTTCTAAAACATACATAAAAATAAACAAAAGAAAACGGCATTTTGAGATAAATGTAGAAATAATTTGAAATATGCCATACATATAATCTATTGACAATTGAATTTATTACACTAGAACTCGTACCTATGGATTAAATCATGTATAATTGTCATCAATTTACGCTGAAAACTGCAAAAAATTTAATAGTAACTATGTATGGTTCTGAACCGGTTCTTCTCGGTGTATGACAATCATGACTGAAATTTTAAAGTTGAGCTTACGAATCTGTGCAAACCATGGCTACAAATCAAATCAAATCAAATAAGTTTTTTATTGCCGGAACATTATACAACGCATGGCAAATGTCATATTTTTACTTTTTACTGGCTAAAATTTTTGTCAAACACACCACAAGAAATCTCATTCAAACATACAATTTTGCAAACGTACCTACATCCATTCATTCACCAATTATTCCCACTTCCAGCGACGAATTTTGTCAGTCTTTTTAATTGGTGGTCTCCCAATCATAAGCAAAAAACTTGTCAACATTATAAAATGTTTTTGACACTAAAAAGCGTTTTCAAACGAGTTTTTAACACTTTGAGTGTTGAAGTGTTTTTAATTGAATCTGGTAACTTATTGACGAATTGAACACCTGCCTGTGAATGCAAGCGTTCATAAACCACCGTTCTGTGTCTACCAGTTCGGTAGTTATCTCTGCCTCTAGTCTCATACATATGTATGTCTCGGCCATTCGTCATGGCACATTTAGACATACAAAACAGAGTTGTTTCCAAGATGTAGAGACTGGGCAGCGTCAACAGTTGCAAATTTTTGAAGGCTTCCTTGCACGTCTCTCTAAATTTCAACTTAGCGATAATGCGGATCGCTTGTTTTTGCAGCTTGAACACTCTCCGGAATTGATTGTTTGCACAAGCTCCCCACAACACACCAGCCCGTAAGTGAGGTGGGGGTAAATCAAGCCATAATACGCCATCATCAGAACTTGAGTCGGGCAGTATTTTGCTAGAGACCTCAAAACATAAATGCCTGAGGCCAATTTGGAGCAAACGTGGTCGATGTGATCGTTCCAAGTCAACCCTCGATCTAGGTATATTCCCAGGAATTTCGAACAATATACTTCTTCCAGCATAGTGTCAGCCAACATAACAGCTGGCTCATCATGACTATCTACTGGTCGTAAAGTAAAATTTATAAAATTGGATTTTGCAGAATTTGTTTTAAGATTGAGGCTGTTAAAATTTTGGACACAGTTGTTAATTTCAACAAAACTATGCTGTTCCAAAGTCAATTTTGATTTGCTAGTGAAACTCAAATTGTTTGTAGCTACAAGATAATGGCTACAAACGATTCAATAATATGACCTCAGAATCCCCACGGCTAATGAAAGAACGTTACAACAATACCAACAAGAGAAATAATAAGCTAACGGTGATGCTATGACTTCATCAGTTTGTTACTGGAAAATAACAACACATCATCAAGGCCTAAACATTAGCATCGTCATGTTATGGTAATAAATGTAGATACAGGTTAGATATATATTATTTATTTTTACAATTTGGGGAAATAGCAGTCAATTCCCAACCTCTTCTACCAACCGGTCATGTAAATTCACTTACGATGCCGCAGCTCAGTTCACCTTATAGCCTCGATCCAAAAAAATATACGTATGTAGCTTTCGGTATTCTATCGTCTTCTTTTGGTAAAAATATTTTTATTACCAGATTTGAGTATCCCTTGTCCCGATGACGAAAAAATGTGCATACATATGTAGAGTTGAAAAGCTAAATGTGGTCCAAGAGAAAATGCTTTCTACTTCCGGTATAAGAGATAAATCTTTTTCAATTTCATACAAGATTTCAGAATAAATGTGTATAAGGTTTTTTGGACTGTATTTTGGAAATAATGGATCTTTGAGGCATGATACCGCTAATTTATCTGATGTTTTGAAGATAGAGTAAAGATTCTGTATCAAAGAGTTAAGTAAGACCACCAGTCAGTACTGTACGATTAAATTCATTTCCAAAAACATTAACAAAATGTAATCTACCTTACGTCTAACGCATTTAAAGTGCCAAAATTAGATTTTTCCTTTTTTGTTACGGTAAAGAAAATATAAACTGGTACTTTTATACGACTCTCGGTTACTCTATTTACGATTTCACATTTGACCAAACACACCAAGAAATTAATGATATGTTTTATGTTGTTCCACTGACTAAGAAAATAAACACATATGTGGGTTCTGGAATCCAAATTAGATCTAAAGGATCTATTTACGGTCCATGATGTTTCTAGTGATATAAGTGATTTTAATTTTTTATCCCAATTAAGAAAATATGTGCTTACGTAAGCTTATAAAGACTACTTTGGCCAAAAACATCTACTTCCATCGTTTGTGTTTTGCCGCTTGTATAAGGAGTAGTGGATGCTATATCTTCCCTTTTTCCCTTAATTACAGAAAAATTGCCATACACATTGTCAATGGAGCTAACCGGTTTCGATTACCTTAATATAATTTTTGACTGGACCAGTCAAATGCGACCATTTTTGGCTACAAGCGATTGAGGAGTGGTAAATTTATGAGTCGTCAGTAACATTAACTAGTTTGCATTAAACAGCTTACTAGCATATTTACGTATAATAAAGCTGCGTATATGCCTGGCCTGCTGATTTAGTCGTATCAATTGAAGTATACAAGATGCACAGGGTATTCATCAGAAGCATTAAAATACAAAAATGTACCTTGTAAATTATACTTCTGTGAGAAATTATTTGTATCATATGATCAGGAATGCTTAAAATACTGATTAAAATAAAAGTTTTTTTTAAATTTACAGTATTGTATTCAAATGAATTTAAAGTATCAAAAGAATATTTATAAAAATGAAATTGGGAGTGCCGATTGGTCGAGCGGTCTAAGACGTCGAAATTTGTAATCTGAGTTAAAGATAGCGCAGGTTCAAATTCTGTCTGAGACCGTTGCACTTTTTATCAATACTGTAGACTTTGTACTGTATCGACTTACACTGCTTGATAAGACCCTCTTACATGTCAGTGGTACATGGGGAAAGGGCAGAATGAATATAAAAGTGTAAAGAAAGGGGATGAGACGTGATAATAAATTAAAGTTATATTTTATATAAAAAAAACTTAGCAGCAGTCATTAAGACGGATAATCAATTATTAATACCTGTGTGTGAATTATCATGCATCCAAAGTAAAAAAATGTTTCTTCGAAACGATATTACACATGAAAATTAATCTAATCCATTTTATTCTATAAAATGTCGTGTTTCAGGTTTACATTAAAAATTGTGGTATTAAATTTCGTTACTTTCGTTTCAAGATAAAGGCAAAAACAGTGAAATTTAAACGCAATTTAATTTTAAGATTCTCTTTTAGATTAAAAAACCACTAATCAAAATAGGAATAACCATATTGCTATTGAATTCCACAAAACTATACGAGTTTACATTGTATGTGGGAGGAGAGGAACCAAAATTCAAAATAATATTATATATGCCGTTCGCTTAAATCTCTAACAGCAAAAGCAATTATAAACCGTCTGATTTACATAAATTTTAGCATTTATAGGTACAGTATATATATATTATAGGCTAAGATAATTGTACTATTATTGCTTACGTAATCAACACTATAAATTAACTGTATGGTTCTAACTCATATCAGAGTGACAATGTCTATTTCCCAAGTAGTCACCACACACTATGTGTCACTTAGGTTAGTTATATGACCATATGACAGTTACTGTAAGCCGCAAACCAATTACTAATCAAATCAAACAGATAGCCTATTACTCCATGGCAATACGTTTAATCATTGGATCAAAATTCAAAATGAATATTTTTGATTATTGAATATTTATGAATATATATATATATATTGATTAGAACTCAGGGAAGATGAAAAATGTACCGCCACAGTAGTTTTTAATTGGATTTCCCTAAAACAACATAAAGGTATTTGTATCGTGGTTAGGATTTATTTGTGTTCCACATTATGTCATAATTGAGATTGTACTCGTAATCGATTATTTATAAAATAAACTTCGTTGTACTTTAAATCCCTTATTGTAATCAGTCTGTATTGACTGTGCTTTGATATTTTGGGATTACACTGCTGCTATTTTGGTCATATCATGTTAGTCTCTCAGAGAACTTAGCCCGTGATCTTTCATTTAGTGTATATTGACTATATTCATTGTAGGAAGTCTAATAAACTTTGGATTGAAGGTACCAAAATAGCACAGAGCAATTATAATCATCAAGAAATCCGATTGAGTAATTTTTTTAGCAGAGTACCAGATCTAGTTAAAATCTATTGAGTATATTCCTAGAATAGAACTCTATAGAAAATACTGACAAAAATGTTTTGTATTACTTTTACTGTAATACGTATTACACTCCTTTAGAAGATTCGCAATTATTGTAGCGTAAACGATGTTATGAAAAAAAGACGAGTACCAAAATGCATTTTTTTCTCAACTTACGCAATATTATGGTATATTTCTGGTATACCATTTAAGATCTAGTGTTTATCCCCGATGTATTGAACCATTTTGTCCCTGAAGCCCGTGTACTCGTATCTCTCTGACTTTACAGTGGGATCATCCTACCCTATTATAGTCGTTGTTTCTAAGGTCGATTCGCTATTAGAATCAACTAGACATTGCGCGACTTAACCTCTTAGAGACTCTTGTATCCTAGAATCATCTGGCCTCTAGAACCACTTTACGTCTAGAAATCGACTACTTGTGGCTAGATTTACCAATTTATTTTACTTAGATTTAACCAATACTTTATCTCTGAATTCTCTACCTATGGTAAAATTAGTATCCAGAAAGTGACTCTATATTATAAGAAGCGTATACCCTTAGTCCCTTCTTCACTTACCTTCTTTAGCACTTTATCAAATTTAATAAGAGGTTTCGGAAATTCTCGGACTCTATGGGATACCTTTGTTATGGCGTTCACTTGCCTCACTAGAAAGTCTTCACTTTACTTTTCTAAATATTTAAAATATCTATAAATACTTAAGGAGAAAAATTTTAAATAAATTATTTAATATTTAAAAAATATATAAATAGTAAAAGGAACACATAGAATATAACAGAGGATACGAGGACGAACTTCTTTTTGATGTTTGAATTCCAAACTTAATATATTTATTCCGGGACAAAGATACATATATTCTATTTATAATTAATTTATAACAAAACAGTTTCGTAAAATAGTAGTGTATAACGGATTTAAATAATTTATGGGAGATGGGAGAGAATACAGCCGGCATGTCAGCGGCAGAAGCGATGGCAGTACATCAAGCCGATCCAGACTAACAGCGGCCATTGAAAGCATTACGTGCGGTATCGCGGCATTACCGAGGCTTTGGTCAGTTTATTGCGGCGGTACCGTTACAAGTTGGACCCTCGATATTGGTCAATTATTGGACCAACATTCCATTGTATTGGTACAGTAGTGTGTTTATTATATTTGGCAAATCACACAGTTTGTTTCAACTGTTCCAGTATATAAGTGAGTTTACAATATTCAAAAGAGTTTAACCATTTCAACCAATAAATCAATAAACTTTAAAATTTTAATATCTTTAAAAATATACAAAAACGTCATTGGTCAATCATAAGTCCAATCAAAACAAAATTGTAAAATCATGGACTATTTACCAATTCCTCTTCTTATTTATAATTTTTTATAGTCGACAATGACCGTAAGTATGGATGGAAGGGTGGACCCATAGTTCTAGTCTCCTACGGAAGATGATTGGTGGAGTGTGTGGAGCCCTCTTCGTGTTAAAGGCTGTTGCTAGTTACGCCATGGGGGAGTTCTGTCCTATGCCCGTTTTGACTAGAGAGTTGGAACAGGGTTGACCTTCCGTGGTTCTTCCAAGGTGACAGATATAGTCCTCTCTCGATAGGAGGCGGCCTTGCCCCCACCATGCCTTACCATGCAGAATATACTGTCACTACGAATACAGGCGCAAAACTATATGACTACATTAAGTGGGTGGTTTGTCAGCTTCTTGTATAAGGTAAACAAACAAAGGCTGTAGTTGAGTTTAGTATATGATTTACAAAGCTGCCTAATACTCGTTAACATACACATTTATTGAACAAAAATTATCTTTCAGTATTCAAATCTATTACTTTGGTACCTTTACATTCATAATTATTTAAAATAAACCATCTCTTACGCATACTTATACACATAATATAGCTACACGAAACGCAATTATTTTAATGCACCGTGATGGATAAACATGATACCAATACATACTACTGATAGTGCATTAGGTATTAGATTTCATTAAATGGTTAATGGCATGTGAAACGCGTTTACGTTTCAGTAATGATTCATTTTATAATTTTAATGTCAGTTTTGTTGACGTCAAGACTCCATGAAGCGTCACAGTGACTGCCTCATTATCCACGCTGCGCTGGTTGTACACAGGCGTAAAGAACGTTAATCAGTTCGCTACTGTTGGAAAAAGCCTCAATCAGGATATACTCTATGTAGGATGTGAAAGATAAGGTATGCTTGGTCACTAACACACTGAATTTATAATGGTAGATGGTAGAGTGATTGTTCCTGAGGTGTAAAGATATTTTTTGGTATAAACGAGTTAAGTAAGTGCCCAAGTTTCAAATAGAATATGAAGTAAGTCCGAGTTACTTAAATAACCTAGAACATCTTATGATTTAGGAGTATTAGAAGAATTAAAGTACGATTATTAACGTACAAGATGCGTTATGGTTACGCCATATTGCATGTCGCATAGTAGTCTTCGATATAGATAATATTAGTGACACCGCATGCACCTTTCAATCATTAATATGTTTCTTATATACGTACCATATGTATCTATGGTCATAGTTGCATTATTACAATACAAAAGTATAACAATGAAAGCACACAGTAAAATCAACTTTTAATAAATACCATTCATGGAGAGATGATTACAAAATAGTGATCTCCCTTTGACCAGTACCCAGATACCACCAATCAAGGGAGACCCTAAGGTCAGATATCAGCGTTTATAATAACTGCAAATTAGGTGACCATTTCACTGATAAACGAACCGCGCTGTAGACACTAACTCATAAACATGACTAATCACTTATCAAGATTTGCTTTGTTACACTGGCTTTAAAAGGTTCAATTAATCAAGAGTTGTTTCTGTAGTGTCATGCAGATTATTATGGGTATAAATTGTTTGAAGAGCGTATTGTATTGCTTATCGTCGGTATACGTTTAGTATTATCTTATTTTTCCAGTTATGTTGAACTTTAGTAGTTTTTAGTTTTAATGATAGTGTGCATTTATGAATGTTTGGAAATTTAACTTCCTGGAAACAATTCTAACTCATTATGTTACCTACTGTTATAATATACACGTATTAGTTTACTCTCAATAATATGATTTTACTTACATTTGCCCCAGAAGGGTTCACTTTTGGTTACTTCAAGATTACCTGCACTGGGTACAGAAACATCGAAGAGTTCCTTACATCTCAAACATCGCTATGGTTATCAAATAGCGGCACATTAATAACCGTAAATGTTGAGATATTGGGATGAAAGGGTAGATTGATAGGGCTGAAAAAGAAAGATGACTGATGGTGGATTTATTTAGTACAAGACGTTAGGCAGTTGCTAGTCTAGACATAAGAGTTGCTACTCTTGGCTGAAGTGACTGGAGACGATGAAACATTGCTTGCCCCCCATTCTTCTAAGTTGACATGATTGAGATATAATGCCCGCAAGCTTTCCTCATGGAACTTAGCGAAGGCAACCCTATCCCCAACCTCAACCATCCTGAATATTCTGTCACTCCGGAAGCAAGCACAAAGTCCTTTGTGCAATGAGGGAGACAAAGACGCAAATTATAAATTGTGAAATCACAGAAAATATTAACACTCTCAGCCCCATGTGAAGATTCACAGTAAAGATATCTAGTTTGTTTTTATAAAATAGACGTCCGGGGCTGAAAAGTAAATAAATACGCATAAAGTTCAAAATCCACTGGAACAAATTTAATCATTACTGTAAAGGTGCGCACTACAGAATGGATAAAGATTCAATATTACGAACCCTCCTGAATGCAGTCCCGTATTTTAAACTTAAAACTTCACCTCATCCTGAGCACGAACATTTCAATATTGGTACTAAAATGTCTATGCTTGGCAACATAATGATTTAATTAGGGTTTTTTACCTTGAGACAACTGTATATATTTGAGATTACTACTGCAATAAATATAAAGTTAAAACCTTATAAATAGTAAAGTGATGATGAACCTTAAGGTAATATTATAAAACACTATTTTTCCCGGTTTCATTTCATGTTATTGGACCGTGGTTGATAGAATTATATTGCTTCATTACTTAACATTAAATATTCAAATACGAATCGTTAAGAGGATTACAAATTTTGTATTTAATGTCATTAACGTAACGAAATAACTGCATTAGAGGATCTACAAACATTTTGCTGTCGTCAATACCGTAGTAATAATCAGGATAGAGGAGATCAGTAATAGAAGCTAAATAATTGACGACATCAGATTTACTGTAAGTTTAATCTATACAATCAACAGTTTAATTGGCAAATATTAAATTACATTAGCATAATGAATCAATCATCCTATGTGATTTACCATTATGACACTTTCAATTTAAGCCGTAATATTATTAATTCATATTGCTTGGTCAAAGTATATAATCGGATTGCAATACTTTCACTTTTAACATTTGAATGACCGTCAACCATGGTATAAGGTAGTGTGCAAATTAATACAGATTTAAGAGGCAGGCATAACGCTTATTTGCACAAAAATTAAAATAGTAATATCGGTGAGTGACATATAGAAGGTAGAATTACGCCACACAAGGTGTAACAGATTTTGCTAAGGTTGCATGCAAAAAGACAACCATACAAGCAAGTAGATTAAAAAATGACACATTAAGGAACTCATCCTTGTAGATATAAAGGTTTATAGCAAAAGTTAAAGCATAAATGAAATATTTCTCGGCATATCCTGTCACATGATGCATTCAGTTTTTTTTCAATTAACTGGGTTTCATATTAGTGTTTAAATAATGAAAGTCATCACAACATGTCACTATGAAATAATGCTATATGCGGTAGGAGAGTTAAGCTGCATGTGTAAATATGTCATCTACATGTTTGAATCTCATACGGGTGTATTGAGATTGTTTACACATTTATTTACTGTGCTATTTCCTCGTTGTCATTATGGTTACCCATAAGAATAATGCAAACATATTCACTAACGCTCAGCCAAATTCCATTGAGTGACGTGCACCATAACTCAACTCAGTATTCCTCATATAGAAGTGAAGTTTCATGCACAATCAAAAGTTTCCGGGTCAGTTCGCCTTTGAGATAGCGTGCGGACAGACATACAGAAATGAAATGTTTCCAGCCCCGTGATATGAATGAAATGTTTCCACTGATAGGCTTTGCTTAACCTTCTCCAATTACGTTTATGGAAGAAGTTTGACCCCTGTCCCAATACAGAGACTGTATGAAGAAAGGCAGAATTCGTACAAGGCATTATCAAGACATTGGTACATTAACTATCGCACATAGGCAAGGACTTCATATATTTGCACATAAAATTCGTAATTGCATTATCATCTGTAAAAGAACATTAACATTTTCAGATACAGTTTCACAGCAATAAAATATATCAGAAATCTATCATAGCGTTAAAATAACATATGTTGACAACTTAAAACTATACTAAAACATTAGATGTTGAAACAATTCTTCCCGTGAATCCTGTCATGCTAAGAAATAATTATTTAGGACAATATATTATCCCCTCCCGACTAGTTCATCTGATACCTGTTATTAACAACAGAGTACACGGGTGTCAACAAGTTCCTTAACCGAACAGTAAGCCTTTTTAGTTAGGTTTTTTTGAAATTTAATTTTAAATGCATATACTGTTAACTATTTATAATAAATATGTAATTTATAATTTTATACTCGCATACCCGAGGATTATTTTAAATAATTTTAAGCAATTTTGGTCCAGGACGGAAAATCTTCTGGAGCCGTTTTTTTTTAATTGTGTTTGTTTACTATTTTGAAAAAAGTAGAAACTCCACCATATTACAAACTCAGAATATGCCAACAAGAAAATGTGACAAAGAATCAAACTGTTCAAGCATTCGCATTCTAATGCCTTTAGATCTCGGACTCTACGAGCTTCGGTCGTTATTGCGGCGATGAAATTTATGAAGTCCTTTACATAATTATATTTTTGTTTTTTAAATCCAAGTTTTCAATGATGACTGTTCGTTAACATATACTGAAGCAATGCAAATGGTTTTTGCGTTAAAACTAAGCTCCTTGATGTGTCCTAGCGTATATGTAAGCTGCTTAGATTAAGCTAGCGAAACAGTAAGAGAGTGCCAGAAGCTGTCATCGTTAACGTGAGATTGTTGTGTATAATTTGATGTGTATAACAATCAAACGTAATAGCTGGACCATCCGTAGAGGAGTAATGCAATTAGGGGAGGTGTAACGGACCAGAATTAATGCCCCAGACCGGCGCTACGCTGCGCTCACAAGCGTGCTCAGCCCTAGTCAGACAAACTGTGCGGTTTACTGATTTAATACCCCTTGATGTGGTAAAGAATTTAAAGCGTTCATCCTATATACACATCCAAGTGTGAATAAAGTAACGTAAATTCTCATAATGTTTCAACCATTGAAATAAATTAATAAATCACGCTCAATTGGTTGCTTATAGCTTGTTTTCAAGCAATTTGGATTTATTATTTTCTCAAAATTATAGAACGTAGACCTCTTAATTGTGTATTTTAATGTGAAAACACCGCATTATACAACACATAATAAATTATAAAATATAGTGCCGTTGTGGTTAGTACGTTTTGTACTTAAAGTTTAGAAATTTTTTTATTTATATTCTTCAGCAAATATAAAGTTCAGATAAAGAGTAAAGTTAGTTTTGAAATCATTATCATTTCTGAAAATCAGAGTGCGTAAAAAGTTATAATTTGGAACATTAGCACCCATTTTGTGACCCATTTACAGTCATATAATTAAACACTGAACCAGAAGGAACTTACAAAAGGATTGGCCGGGTTTAGTGAAACTGTGATGGATTACTCAAACTATTTTTCGAATTTCAAGAATTAGCATAGCCCTTTTAGGAAAAATATAAACTTACGGATATTTTTATCTTAAATTTATTAGTATATGTAGACACTTTAACCTAATATATATGCAGTTTTTAGACAAAATTAATTAAAATATATAAAACTAAACATGTATTCATGTTTAAGACTAACTTACAAAAAACTGCTGTTATGATGATAATTTAAAACCTAGTATGTTAGTACGAGACGGCCTGCCATCTGGAAGACTTACAAAATTACTAAAGTGATACAGCTGCTGTTGCAGCTGTGCAAAGGTGTGATTTTAAAACCACTTGTGTGCTTACATACAAATGGTTTTAAAATTGGTTGGAACTTATGGTACTCGTAGTTATTGTATTCACCATTATTGCTCTCATGCGTGTTGTTCCATCACGTAGCTCTTATTATGTAGTGCCAAAACGTTTTCAACCAATCTTCAAAACATTATACATACTACCAAAAAACACATACCGAACATATTTGGTACGTTTTTGGTTGTTTGAAATTTTGGTTGTGTTGATTGTTAGTGTGTTAATTTTATGTCACATACAAAAACATATGTAAGAATATATCTGTAAGATGTTTTCAAGTTAGCACAATAACTAATATCTTTTTTCAATTTTTTCTATCTTCTACTACGATGCATTACAACAAAAGTTTTACTTTCGAACATTGCAGAACCACCAAATTTAAACGTTAAGGACTATAAAAGTGTAGGGGTAAAAAGTATTTAGATATTCATGAGACTAAACAAACACTACTAAATGTTGGTCCCTGTTTAATGCGGAGATAAAAATATGCTACAAATGCACTTCTCACACATTTAACTGAATTAAGATAGCTAAAGAAGTGCATATGGTTTCGACCACATTGTTATCTGATGCCTACATACCTGTTCAAACAGTTATTTTAAACTCCTAATATATGTATGTTTGCAATAATTGATACGTAACCACGTAACATTGTTGTGATAATGAAGCACACTCCGCGTGAGTACGTTGTAAGTACAAGCGACAGGATGGCGAGAGGTACGGCTACATGTAGCTATGACCAGTCCGCACGTGTGTCGATACTGACCTACCGCACTTGACCGACAACCTGGCCGCTGTTCCCGGTTATTTCGATCTCGCCTGGCCGAGGACGGGTGAAAGCACACGTGGTCACGGCGGAAGCCGCGAGTCCCTGACTGGGTGCACGTGCGCTCGCATACAGGTTCTGAGTCATTCATGTCATTTTTAAAATGTAATTAAAACTTACAGACTAAACTTAAATTAATGGTTTAATCGTCTGAAAAGTAATCAGAATTGGGCCGTTTGAACTTAAAAAATGAAGTGTTTAAACAACTTTGAATTATGTCTTTTGGGTGCGGTAATAATAATACATAATTAAAGTATAAAGTTCTCGTCTGTCATTTGAATTCGTGATATAAACTTAAATTATACAATCGACTAAAATGTTATAAGAATTAGGATGTTTGAACTTAACACTTATTTCACTTACACTTAATCACACATATTATTCCCTTAAATTATTTTATTTAGTGCAAAATTTTGGGTCCCATGAGCTCAAATAACCCTGTGAATATTTCTGGATAAAATATTTACTATTAAACCTTACAGTTCATTTTCAATGTGAAAAGATTTATATTTATTTTGTTTAGTTTATTATTGATGATGAATCATATGAAGGAATGACAGGTGATCGGACATTTACCGTAGCCAATGTTTCAATAAACAGAACACTATGTTTCGAGAACTGGAATTTATCATCTTCTTCAAGTACCACAAAACCTTAAGGTTTTAGGTCAATACTGAAAAATAAATAGATGAATCAATGTATTGCAAGTGGTACGTCAATGTTTGGCAAGAGAACAAGTTGTAAGTCAAGAAGCTTAATTGTTTCCAATCCTCTAAACGTAATGTTATATTTTTTGAGATGTAACGAAGGCAAATATACGAGGACCTATTATACTTTCCAAATAAAGAGATTACAAAAATGTAAAATGCATTTTGTAAAAGACACCTTTTGTATAAAGGTGTCCTGTCAGTTTTATGTAGCTACCATTGATTTATGCAACAATATTCTCTCTACGTAATTAATTTATTGTATTTAATTTTGTTATTTAACCTCATGCTTTAAGGGTATTTACGCCTGAAGATGGACACAGATGCTAATTCTCGATACGTAAGGGTTATCTTACGGGCAAAAACGTTATGCGTTTTTTACTTTCAGTAAAGTTTTGCTCAACATAATCTACTGTTATACATTATTACAATTCATAAAATGCTCCTAAAATTAGAGAACCACACACTACGTGTGAATCTCCACGCGGTTGGTGTATCGTAAGAGTCGGCTACCTGGTGCAATCGTGACAGTCTGTTGCAATTCTGCCTGGAACACTCATCACTCCAGTGATCAAAACTGGTGTTATTATTTCGTCACTATTATTAGCTATATAAAAGGGATTGGATTCACATTTTTTACTATCACGTTTACATTCTTTCATATGTATACTCACTTACGCCAAAGGGCTTGTTTAGTGAAAGCGGTAGTGACAACTGACTTCAGACAACATCTAAAAGGAGCTGTTACTGTGTAGACTGAGTGGCCTGGAACTATATCTCACCCGTTGGTAGTATCGAATCGTTTTCATAGGGCACGTCTGAAGTTACTTTTTATTTACGTGTCTCACCCTAGTCCTTCCTATTAATAAGACCTTCAATAAGACTTTTACATTATGTACAAACATGCACCTCAATCAGTTACAAAAATATAAATTAATGTATCACAATGATCACAAATCCAAATATTAGGCAAGTGCATTAAAGTTAGTCACTGATTAATTGTCAATTGTCATCAGAGTGTCAATCATTCAGCAATCTTACAAGTGCATGATAACCAATTAGCTGATATTAAGTTGGTTAATGATCTGAAAGTAATTGGCCGATAGCAAAAATAATCTGATTTTGAAAGTTTGGAAACCCGAAGGGCAGCGATAAAGAGTACCACCAGAGTGTAAGATTTCGGTTGATATCCTGTCTGTATATAAAATAATAAGTACTGTATATACAAATAACAAGTGTCGTACAAAAGCAAGAATTTCTTTAATAATACAGATTTGCCGCAAAGAACAGTGCACTATCACTGAGATCTATATGACAGTATGCTGACATAATGTCTGGTTCTACTAATGTTTTGGTCTGATATAGAATATGTGGTTTGAAATGGTTAGTAGGCATACCATTTGGCTGTAATTCATACGATGGAAAATTACCAAGCATCGTCACATTGGAGCATTAATATTTTTTCTTGTCATATCTTCATCTGATAAACGTCATACATGTAACAGTAACATTTGCGAATTATAGATCCTGACCTCTTGTTAACACCGACGTTATTGTCGACCATGTACCACATTCAGATTTGAACTCAGATTAGATATGCGACTGTATTAAAATAGCTAGCTAAAAATAGAGAGATTATAGAGTAACGCGGTGCGACGCGACGGCAATAAGAATGCCGCTGGAGATACGCGCGCCTGGGACAGATAGTCTGGAGATTGCATCAGCGTAGTGTGTAGCGAGCGCGGGAGAGGTGCGAGGCAGTGTGCGACGGTCACTGCTGGAACGAGGATGGCGGATAGGAAGATACAGGTGGTCTCTTCTAATGGACACACAGTGAGGTCTAACCGGCGGCAGGAGCCAGGTACACAATATACGTCCACACTGTTTACACTAACTACTGCAGAAATATTTATGTTAGTACTAGTGTTTGTTCATTTCTGTTCAAGTGAAGTAGAAACAAGCTTTTGTGTTGTCCAAAATAACAATGTACAATTTCAGTAAACACTGTCTTCCTTAACAATCTCTTTTTGTGAGAATTAATAAAAAAATTGATATTAACCGTATTAATTAATTGCAATACTTAAATTAATTTAAGTATAGTAATTATTGAAAAAAATTAATCATGAGAAAATATTTAGTAAAATTTTAGGTTTTTTTTTCTTATAATATTTATACTTATGACTTAAAAACATTATTTAATGCTTTGAAATTAATTAAATATGAACTTACTGTTTATACTAAGAGTTACTTTGAAAACAAAACCAAAATATTGTAGGGTTATACATTCTATTATATTTAATGATAATGAAATGGTATAGCGTCGTGTTAATGTGTAAAATATAAAAAGATATAGTAACTTCCTCTGCTGTAACCGGGTGACCTACTCCACCTACTCCGTGGTTTATCTTGGTTAAATAGTTGTTATCTCAAAATTTATGAACATTCATATCTTGTAATGTTATAAGAAGACATTTGTTTTCTTTATTTCATCATACCTTAGTCCAATGTCAAGGTATGATACATAATTATCTGTCAGTTGTTTTAACGAAAAGTTATTTTTTTATTTATGGCAAATCTCTTTATTTTCAAATTAAGGCATGATGTCGGGTATTTCCTATCGTTATATGTAAAAAATAGAACTCAATATTTCAAGGACTGGAATAAAATTAATTCTTTATGTAAAATTTGTTGAGTTGTGAAGTATGACTTTAGCGAGTTCATTACCACATATATAAAAGTGTTTTTTATATATTTTTATGTAATCCCGATCTTATGCTTTCTACTTGCCTTACCCTTACGTGAACTTATATCATAATTTTGTGATAGCTGAATAAGAGGGTAGATTCCACCAAATTCTGGATAACTGCAGTTGCGGTTGATATATATATATATATATATATATATATATATATATATATAAATTATTAATAATTACTGTCAGTCACAGTAGATTTCAGCTGTGTGTGTGTGTAAAAGTGCGGTTTGAAATTGATTTAAAATTCCCAGCTGAGCTATACAAGTAATTGCTCAGCTATTCAAGAAGATTGTATTTCGTTCAGGCCAATCAAATTGAGTAGAGAATTTGCTTTTAATTACGTTGATATAACTGTTAAGTTTTCTGTATTAAGTCGAAATTTCCTGGTTATAGGGTATAATTAATTACTAAGCATAAAATATAACTCTGCTCTGTGCGTACGGAAACACTGCTTGAAATCATCAGTAATATAAATAGAAACTGGCATTAAACCAAATCATACAAAAAGTTAACGCTTGTAGAGTTTTCAGAATTTTTATGTCCATATTTAGTATTAAAAAAGACGTAATTGTTACAACACCCATGAATTACAGGTTTGGATCTTTAGTTCACCATAATTAAAGAGTGAAGAGTGAAAAGTTATTCAAGTGGTCCTTACGGCGGGCGAGCAGGAATAGTCTGACTATATACCGTAAAGACTGTTAGACTTCCTTAATGAAGTTTCGAGTTATTTCCACAAATTCATAAAGGGCAAAAGTACCAGATGAACCAAACTTCCCAATCTACCTCAACCCCTTTTAATTTTTGAACAGAAATATATTAACCAATATCCATTAGGGGGTCGTTATTATACGAAAATGATAGGTTTTTTGGATATGTAAGAACTTTAATCCTTAACTCTAAATAAGTATAAAGCCTTATTTAATGTATTAATTGTCATTATGTTATTTAATTATATCCACAGATAGTTTGTTAACAAATGTATTAATTTTTAACATATTTTTAAACTGAAATTTTGACAGCACTTTTTTGAGGCTGTGTTCTTCTTTTACACCAGCATTTAAAATAAGTTGGGGGTCTTTCTTAAACCTATGAACTACCATTTAGGGTTGAGATTGAAGTTTTTATGTCTTATGTATAAATATTGGTAGGTACATTTATGTTAAACAGTTATTATGAGGAAGTAAACTTATATGATACCTGATATAATTCTAGTCATGATATTTGTAAGCACACATACTATCAATAAGTTGATTAATATGCAAACCTGGCCAATATGTGAGCATAGAATAACATTTGAGAAATATACTGTTTACCTCTAATGTAAATTATCTTTTCTGAGTACGTTTAAAAAAGTAAGCGCTTATTACATTTTTTTAAATTTAGTATAGCTGCACTATATCTTCTGCTCGGAAATTGGAACAATTTATCGTATGTTTATCTTTTGTTTGTTATTGCTCAACGACTATCAAGTGATAACAAATCCGCCATGTGAGTCGTAAGACACTTTGACCTTGTTGTCTCACAGACCCGAGACTATTATGTATGTCAAACAACAATCACTGTTTCCTCGGAGCAATCACTTAATAAATAATCACTTTCATTAGTCCACTTGAACCTCTACAAGCACGTCACTCGACAGTAGTTCAGTCACTTCAGAAGGCTTACTGAATAGATGATAAGGTGGGAAAATCGTCAAGAACAGGGATTACTCGAGTTTAATAAGACAGCCGGTAGAGGTCAGGAGTGTCACAGCCCAGTTGGCCGCCGTCCCAGTCTAAATCCTACCTTGGTATATTTGGAAAGAGATATCAACAGCCTATGACAACAAAACAATGTCTATCGTTTAGCAACAGTTAAATACTATATTAACCTAATAATGTATACCCACAAGATATACAGATATAATATTTCCACAAGAATTTCAACCTGAACACAGATCTTATATCGTCATAAAAATATTACCTCATAAAATACTTTTATAACTCAGGAAACTATACTTTTACAGTGGATAGCTTAGAATAACAAAAGGTTCTTTGTAATTCTAAAATAAGAAGAAATTTAAAATACCGATTGAGTACAGTTTTTCCTCAACAATTCTGCCTATAAAATGGGCATAAATGTTACTCATATTATATATCTAAAATAACTGGTGATTTAATAGACATAAAATTAATTTAATCTCTTAGTAAAAATATTACGAAAGTGTTTTAAAGTATCGCGATTTCCGTGGAAACCTTCAAACCACTGACTTGTAGGAACCTTTTGCCTCGGACTTCAATAAATAACAGTTTTTATTTCATGTCACCAAAAACATACCAGATTCGTGAGAGAATGGTATACTACATCAATTGAGACTTAAGACTTAAAAAATGAAATTTACTAGTATTCGGTTTAAAAGTACTTCCATAGAAACGATTATAAAAAAATGATTTAAGCTATACAAACCCATATGGCTTATGTTAAGCATAAAATTTTTTGTAACTAATATAACATGTAACAATGTACAGAAAGTAAAGTCCATTTAATTATTGTTGCAAATCCATTTATATTCTCAATAAGATCTAGGAGATACTAATCTGAATGGGTTTTTGTCTCCACTTGCAGGATTCCAACTTGAATTTCATCATTTGGTCACCGTTATCTTATATAAACCATCACGTTCAAATCATTATTAATTTTGTCTATTTAAGGTCTTGTTATTCTTTGAGACACCTCTCCATAGTAGAATGTCTGATGGATGACACCTACGATGAAGACACGGTAAACACTGCAAGCAATATTTCTGAGCCAGTGTAGAATTTAATATACTTAGAGGTCCTTGACTTGGAAAATATTCAATTAATGAATGCTTGAAAGAGCTTTAACAGTGGTAAATATTCATTGAAAACATAACATTTTTCGTAATAACATTTTAGTAAATATGTATTTATTAAAGTAAATTCTTAGTTTTATATCAAATACATTTAGGATGATCCTCAGTTTCCATATATGATAACTCTGTTTGTTATTATTTAAAAATAACAAATAGATTACCATGTACATGTTGATACTGATTGGGGTTATGGAGTGCGATCGCCCTCTCACGGGACCATGTCTGAAAATGGAGGCGTAATGATGAAATGTAAAATTTTAATATATAGAGGATTATACCAAAAAAAGCATTTTCGGGCCGAAGTTGTATGGGTCAATGAACCCAGAGTTTGCAGCAAGTAGATATTTGGTCCATGGATCAAAACTAGTCATTAATAAATACTGTTTCTGTCAACGTTCGGTCTTTATCTTCAGACCATGGATGGTCTTTAAGACAAATTTCATATTCCAAATACTACTATTTTGGTGCAACATACAAATATAATATTCCAATAAGGAATACATTATTAATGGAATTCCTGTGGTGACGTTGTAGAATAGGATTTGCTCTCGTATCCTGTTTTACTGTTAGGAAATGTTGAGGAAATCCGTGGATTAACACTAGTCTGTATGCAATTTTTTGAAATCGTATAAATTGTTAATATTTAAATAAGTGTTTAAGTTATTAACTATCGTGCAGTAGTTTATTAATTAAATATTTCTCTTTCCTTCCTCGTGACCAAAATCATATATAACAGCTCCGTGAGAGGCGGTAAATCCACTGTCAGCAATATTTTGTCTTATATCCTCAGGCCGGCCTTTGTGATTGTTCTGCCCTCTAATGGATGATGAACGAGCTTATTACTGCCTCTTGACTACCTCCATCGATTGTAACAGGCCCTTCTGTTCCGGTAATGGCGCATTTGTCATTGTTCCTGCCCGTCGTAGATTGGTACTTGAAATATATAGATTTTTCATGCCTTGTCCGACAAATTCACGTGTTACCGAGACTTATCTAAGGCAAGTCAATAATAAAAGTAAAGAGCTTACACGTAGACGTATTTTATATGAGAAAAGAAAAAATAAAGAGGAAAGGCGGGTGATATCAATCAGAGTGAAGAGGCAATGTGCAGTAACAAGGCCTTAGTACACACGGTACTCGTGGCTCTGAGAGCTCTTGTGTTCAGGGCTTGAGTGTTCATATTCGCGTCACTCGTCTCTCAGCTTTGTGTAACAAGCTCAATATCAGTGTCGTACATATAATTAAGATCTTTGAAAACACTAATATACGCAATTTTGTGGGATTTATCTCAAGTAAAAGCGAAAAACCGTAATATGTCCGTACACTAATAAAGCTGATAATGTGATAAAACGATTCGGAAGAATCTGTATATAACCATATAACATGGCTTCATTTTTGTTATACGAGTAACTGTAATAATTAGCTAATCTTTAGCAAAACCTATCACTAGAGGATCTGTAAAAAGGTATTTACTTCTGTATTAATCTGCTCCCACGATCTCGAATTGACTCGGATTCATGTCTATATAGGCAACATTGGATTCATGTCTATATAGGCAACATTGGATTCATGTCTATATAGGCAACATTGGATTCATGTCAATCAATCAATCAATCAATCAATCATTTTTTATTGCAATAGACATGTATAACATGTATAGCAAACGTCACTATAATAACTAAAATTTTGTCCACTCTCCCCACATCAAGATCACACTCATACATACAAATCCGCATTCACTCATCGCACTTCCATTCGCCAATTTCCCCACCTCCTCAGCCAAAGTCAATCTCCCTGTTGGGTGGTCTCCCAGTTAAATGCCAAAAACTCGGCCACATTGTAAAATGCTTGTGACACTAAAAAGCTTTTCAACCGAGTTTTGACCGCCTGGGGCGATGGTGCATTTTTGATCACATTGGGCAGCTTGTTGATGAAATGCACACCTGCTTGTGAGGGCAGGTGTTCATAAACCCCCGTTCTGTGTTGTCCAGTTCGGTAGTTTTCCCTGCCTCTAGTCTCATACGAATGAATGTCTCGGCCAGTTGTTAAGGCACACTTAGACATACAAAACAGCGTCGTTTCGCAAATGTAGAGACTAGGCAGAGTCAATAGCTGCAAATTTTTGAAGGTTTCTCGGCAGGACTCTCGAAAATTCAAATGAGCGATTATCCGAACCGCTTGTTTTTGCAGTTTGAACACTCTCATCAACTGGTTGTTTGCACTGGCCCCCCACAATACTACTCCGTAGGTAAGGTGGGGGTATATCAAACCATAATATGCCGTCATCAAGACCTGAGTAGGGCAATATTTGGCTAAAGACCTCAAGACATAAATGCCTGAGGACAATTTTTTGCAAATATGGTCGATATGAACATTCCATGTCAACCCCCGATCGAGGTGTATTCCAAGGAATTTGATACTGTAAACTTCTTCCAGAATGGAATCTGCCAACATGATGGCAGGGTCACACTCTGAGTCTACAGATCGAAGAGAAAAGTTCATGGCGTTGGATTTTTGTGTGTTTGTTATGAGATTGAGGCTGTTGAAGTACTGAACACAGTTGTTGATATCAACAAAAGATCGTTCTTCCAACAAAGATTTTGTCTTTTCACTGAAACAGAGAGTCGTGTCATCAGCATACTGCACAATTTTTCCATGTAGTAGTGATGACCCAATGTCATTGACATAAATGAGAAACAAGATTGGGCTGATGTCTATATAGGCAACATTGGATTCATGTCTATATAGGCAACATTGGATTCATGTCTATATAGGCAACATTGGATTCGATGATGGTGTATGTCAGTTAATGGGAGTTAACCGAGCGTTATGTTTTGCTAATTATTTACATTGGTCTTAAGGGTAAACATAATGGCTACGAGTAAATCGCTGAACCATTTAATTGCTAACCAAGTACAATCATATGCCATTTTGAAATTTCATAGTAACACATGTGGCCTCATGAGATTAGCTATAAAATTGTCATTTAGTATGCAACCTCAGTGAAGCCTGTTACGCATAGAGGGGTGTGGAATATTCTTACATAATTCTTACATTGTACTTAGAAAGATCATAATTTAGCCAAACTTAGCACTCATAGTTTGTATTAGACGTAGGCTTAGGGAGACAGTCAGAATCACACACCAGGGTTAAAAATTTGAAACTTTTGTTACTGCTCTGCTTTGTATATTAGAGATATGTCTCTTTTTCAAGTCGAAATGCGACAAAATAAGAGTTAGTGACATACGCTCTTATGCAACATGGAGCAGGGAGATTTACCGAACTGTGATACACAGAACGGTAGCTCATGAACACTGACGAGAGTTCAATTCGTCAACAATTTGGCAAATTCAATAAAAAATTCTCCAATGCTCAAAACAATCAAAACTCGTTTAAAAAGAATTCGAAAGCACAGACGAGTTCTTGGAATATCTTGGAGTCCACAGAATTGGCAAACCGTCCAGGTGCTGAAGTTGGACAATTTGAATGAATGAGATTATCAAATAATGAGTGAATGTACATTTAAAAGGGAGCTAGATGGAAGAATGTATGAAAATTATATATACCACTACCATAAAACGTTTTTAATGGTTTTCGGCAATAAAACATTATTATTACTAATAATATTATTTCAGTATCGTCATAAGTACTAGTTTAATAATTCTTAACCGAAGATGGCTTTCCACAGCGGTAAGGATATATTGCACGATTTTAATTATTACCAGTTTATCTTTTTTAGAGAAAAAAATCATATACTAAAAAATAAAATAATATGTAAATAATGTACAGTAATGTACAGAATAGATGTTAGTAGACCGATATTTGTGTCGATGTTGATCGCACATACGCTTGGCATATAACTGAAACAAGTTAAATTTAATCATTATAGAATCTACAGTGCTTGATGAAACCAGCTTGATGTCATTTGTACAGGGGAGGAGCATGCTTTTGGAAATTTAGCTGATATTAAGCACATGATTCATTTGCCATTTGGATGCTACATTTTAATTTCTTGATCAAATTAAAAGTCTAACTGCATGTAAAACTTCAAAAGAGGGATTTTGAAGAAACCATTTCATAATACAAATTAGTACTAGAGTGATATTTGAATATGCTATACCTTTTTAATTTATATTAAAATAACTTATATTATAATAGTGTATTAAGACTTTAAAAAGCCTTTTAATTAAAATAATGTTAAATTATTTTTAATTTATGTTAATACATTGTATTACAGTACGTTCACGTAGAAACTAACACAGACTGGAATAGTGAATGTGCACAACTCTATTTGAGTGTTTTAACTGCCTCTAAAGAATTATTTTATTAATTAAAGTTTTTATTTTAAGCAATGTTATGAAACACTCTGTTGAATAACATGTACATCCTATTCACAGCCTTTTGAAGTGGCATAATAAACACTCTTGAACATAAGTGAAGGTCACCGGAGTATGGAGTATCCAATATCCATTTCACATACCTTGGAATTTAAGTTTAAAGATAAAGTTTTTGGGACTTGAAGTCATTGAGTAGAACAGTTTTCAAGAATACTTATGGATACTGCTATTTTATGCAAAAATAATTACTATCGGCCGCTGTAATATCCATCAGGTCTAAGTTATACCCGGTACCATCGTAGTGTTTACCTTGATGCTATGATCAAGAAAATATATTCATACACAGGTCTAAAAAGACTTCTTTGGTCAAGTGTCTCTTTCCCACCATTCCGTGCCAAAGAAGCATTTGCATTAATGCCCTTATAAAGAAAATGTATACATATACTCAGGGCCGTATTCAGCTTTGGCCCCCTGGAAAAGGTTTTATGCCCGACCCTGTCATATCCAGCCACCCGCCTCTTTAGTAGCGTCCGTTGCTGTGTTCTAGAGTACCTAATTTAAAAATATAAATGTTTAAAATATTTAATTAATAGCAATAACTGATTAACATAACATAAAGTTTTTTATAACTAAGTGACAAAGTGTTGTGGGGTGGCATGTGTTCATTAGCTTGGCATTAACTCATGAACATAAAACCCTATGGACATTTTTAACTATGTACACTTTGTGTTTACGTAGACTGGCAATAGTTTCATTAGAAAATCTTTAAAAAGACGTTTTAATACAGTAATATGTATTTTATTTATAACTAATTCCTTCTTAAATTTGAATTTCCATTCACTTTCAAAAAATACATTTGCGACTAAGAAATTACACATATTTCAAACCATTTGAAACCGACTGGATTCTGTACGTTTGACTTCTTAGAAAAATTCAACTCAGACAAACTAATTATCTCATGTGTAAGATAAGATATACAGTGTAAGTAAGAGATATTAATAACACTTTTAGTTCTCAATGCAACTTAATGACCATTTAGTCATAACATATATTACATTCTGTTCTAATAAGTTACTTTGAAAATAAGAGCATGTGCCAGAAGAATATACCATATCGAATTAGTTTTATCATTTGATAATTGACAGTTTTCTAAGAATACATAACATATTAAAACAGGAATATAGATTGAAAAAACCTTAATAAATACAAAAATGTAACTATCTTTTAAAGAATGTTACGGTACATCAATACTCGTATGTGTGCACAAATAAAACGCTGAAAGGTTACTGTTTACAACTTTATCGTTTTTTGTTGACGCTATCTGTTAAAACTATATAATATTTACAATACTTTGTTGAAATAAAACTGATAAAACTTCAGCGTTTGTTAGTCCATTAGGGGAAAGTTTTGAAAGTGAACATTGTTAAACAAGAGTCACAAACATTTAAGTTGAAATAAAGCTCGGCAAGCAAAGTCTAACTTTTAACAAATGCTTGTTTGTCAAGTGAGTATTGGCGGTGATATTCGCGTTTGGTCTTGTTCCAACTTGTCGACATCTCCCATTATATGCTCTCCGCTTGTTGAACTTGTACGGCTGTGGTTGGCTTCGTCTACTTCTCAACCTTATCCTTGGAGTGGATTACGTCACTCACACGCGCTTAATACATCACTGTACGCTAGTGCTCTTCATCCTTCCATGCACCTCACAGTCAAGTTGTGTACTATAAGTTGGATTAAAAATCTTGGTTATGGAGTGAAATATCTTTCCCACATCGGCCAAAGTTTGGCAATGAGGTATACGATATAAATTAGACATTGCGCCCTAAAACTTTTCACGAAAACCAACGAGATTTCAATAATATCGCATTAACTAACGTGATTTTGTGTATTTTGCAAAAGAAGTATCAAAAATTCGTCTAATGTTTTCCCTAGCCACACTTTAAGAGCATTATCAGTACATATCTTCAATTATAAAATTAGTAGGACGATTCTAGGATGCAATTTCAAATTAGTTCTAATATGAACGTCAAATAACTTATAAATTCTATAATTTTTATAACCTATAATTTATAAATTCTGTATTGTTAATTTATAAAGTCGAGATCAATATTTGGCTTAGGGCCGAGGACAAGTAGGTGTGCCTAAATTAAGTACTCAAAAATGTTTATGAATTATGAAATATATTCATTTCCTGAGATAACATTAACATTACAATGAAGAAAATTATAATACATTTTAAAACACTTAAGAACTACGGTTTGAGGATTTGATAGGTAAAACTGTTTTTTTTGTTATATTTTTTATAATTTGTAGTTTTCATCTCAAATCGATTTGTGCTAGCGTGAATTGAAAGGGTAGAATTCAATTCTAGAGTTCTATTCATTTAGCACATCCTTTAATAATTATTTAATAATCATCGTCAATAAACTTATTGAACTTGACAATATAGGAAACACCAGTCAGCTAATCGCTGATTTGAATCATACAATAAGAAGCAAGACAACACGTCATATAATCAACCATTTCGTCTAAAGTACATCGCACAAAGTTTCGCCCGAATGAGAATCATTGTGAAGTAAGATATGGTGGCAACTCGTAATGTCTTAAGGGTGCTAAATGACCCTTCATCAGCACAATAGCTCCCCACATTTACGCGGAGAGGGGTGTGAGTTGGTGTGGGAGGGGGGGGAGAGGTATGATAGCATCTGTAACATTAGGGCGCACATACCGGGGCGGGGAACACTTGTAATATAAGATGACTAATGACTACAGCTCACCTGTTACTGTAACTGTAGCTGGGCCCAGCTGTCGCTATTAATCAGATCGCGATCAATTTTCTGGTGATTAAACTGGCGTAGTTTGAGTAGACGAAATTCAGTAATTCTAATCACTTGTTCGTCTATTGCCTTTTACAAGAAACGATTAAAGTCTGCAACATCTCAGTTAGAGGTGGTGCCATTGTGTAAAATCCTATGATATAATTTCATATTTCATAAATAAGGTACGGAATATCAACCTGAAATACCGATGCATATATGAGCAAAATTATTTTAGATAAAAAATATCAGTTTTGAACGCTAATAAAATTGTAATAGTTTATAAACAGTTCTTTAACTCCCGGCAAGAATGAAACATAAGTGATGTTCATACGAGCATGTTAAAGCAAACTTTTAATTGAAAAAACTTCAATTACAACTAAACTAAAAACCCCTTATTTCTAATTATTATGCTACATTAAACTTAGATGTATTAAGTATAATAAAAAATAAGTTTCTAATAATAACAATACAAGTTGTATAAGTCGTTTCCAGCTGAATAAACCAACAAAATTTCAAACCAAAACTCTTCTTTTGTTACTTTATAATTACTGGATCTATGACTTGTAGCTTGTATGCACGTTTGCTAATACATGATACAATAGTTATTTCCTACTTGTTTGAAATTATAACCATAACTCTGGAGACCGCACGTATTTATTTCAAGAATGTTTTCCCATTTAGGGTTGCCTTGGAGGTTTCCTTTTCAAGAAAAAAATTGTAAGTGTTCCTCATACAGATTAATTTAACTCCCTTATTTTCCTTAATTCAAAGTCAGACTGGAATCAGACTTCTTGTGTGTAAAATAATGTGTTCTGATCAATGTATAAAGTAGGTGACAATAGCAAAATGAAGATCATTATTATGGAGATAATAAATCTCACAATTACAAGAAATATTGCACACCGAAACTAAACGGAAATTCTTATTGAGTATGCTAGGCAAACAGTATAATACATATTATTATATATGTATGATTACCCATGTTTAGATATAAAATTATGATTTTATATAGTAATAATAATATATTTGGATTACAAATACAAGACTTTACTAAAATACAAGTATAAATTCTGCACGAAGTGATCATGTGAAATTTTGTAGATTAGTCGAAAGTGCCAACGATTACACAATTACCCGTAACACCTATTTGGAAAATACTATTTGCAAGCTGATAAAGGCAGTAGAAATTAATTAGTTCACAAAACACAATTTACGTGCTTGGACAAATTAACAGACATATACTAGTAGTTTTATAAGGCATTCTTACGTTAGACATTGACGGCAACTCGTTTAGATTTGTCTTTGAGACAGTTTTTACCTAAACCAATGCAAAAAGGCTGATGAAAATCAATTATAAGGGAAAAGACCATAATGACTATATAAATCATTTAAATGTTATAAAAACCCATTTCCATCCTCATTTTCAACTATGAACAAACTCCATTAACGCCATTCAGAATGAAAGGTCTATTGACAAGGCCTTGAACCTTGAATTAAATGAATTGGTCTAATACCGATTTAATATATTATAGTAGTTATTATGGTTCTAGTTCAAACCTTAAGATGTACATTTAAGAGTAACTGATAAACTGTCTTATCATCACTTTATTTTCCAAGTCCATATTTAATTCAGTATTTAATTAAAATAATGCCTTTTCAAATTTTTAAATGTATTTATCTCTATGTATTTGTTTTTACATATTTATTCATAATCAGTTAATTCCGGGTTTTTGTTTGTATCCTAATAAAGGGTGAACTATTTATGAACTCTGTGAAAACTAACACATTCACTTTCTATGATCACTCTTTCTACTTATTTATATCGTTTTTATTATTGTCAACAACCGGTTTGAAAATGAAGGAACTTTTTTAACCCTTCCTGTCACAGCGTATATCTATACTTATTTACCGATTATATATGAATGCAATTCAGTTTCATTGTGGTTTATAACCAGAGGGGTTGCATTATTTATGAACTATTTGAAAACCAGCACATGCCTCTCCTTTGTTTACTCATGCTCTCTATGTTAAATATATATATATATATATATATATATATATGTTGGTATATAATTTTACAATGTGTTGATTTTCAATTAGTTCATAAATAATGCAATTTAATTCATATCCTGAAAATGTAAAAAAGAAATTCTGTCAAAAATATTATACTATATTAATTGATAAAACAAAACAATATCCTAAAGTTTGAGTAGAAGGTTTTGTTATATCTTGTGTATGTAAATCCATATTGATTGTAAAATTACTTTTTAACTTGTGTAGGATAGGAATTAAGTTCATAGACCACGTAAGATTATTTTTATGCTTACCGTCACCAATAAAATGATCGTTTGCAGATGTCTGGTCTAAGTTGAGGGGAGATGAAGACTTCAAGAACATGAACTCCCAGAAGATGTGGGAGTTAGTGAGTATTGCCGTAGCCGAACTGCTGGGCACGGCTATCCTCGTCGGGCTGGGCTGCAGTGGCCTGATGACGGGAATCCCGGGCACAGAATCTTCCATAAATCATCTCAACATCGTCCTCACCTTCGCTTGTGCGGTGTCTCTGTGCGTCACGGTATGTTAATACACCAGGTCATCTTTTTGTTCTGACATACAGCATAACCATACGACCAATATCTCTGTATCAACAATATGGGGTATTGTTACGTAATATATCTATTTGTATTTACCATGCAATGTAGCAAAAATTGTATTGGATGATTTTCATATTATATCTACGTGTAGTAATTCGTAGACAATCATTGCTAGTTAACAGATTGAGTGCCTATGTAGGGGTTGATTGGCACTAGTTACATGTTTCTAATCGTCTGTCTGATTGAGACTATACTATAGAGCTGACAAAAGGAGTTCTCTTTGTTTTAACCAAAGAGATAAAAATGACCTGGGTTGCTGCAGAAGTTAACATTTTTGAAATACTGAAGGAGACTTACAGTTGAATGCGATAAAATTTTGCAATAGTGTTAAAGAGATTTTTGGAGTATCTTCCATATGCCCAGTGTTGATGGCAGGTTTGTACGTGAAACCACTGTGATGTGTTTAGGAATTTGGAGAGTAGCTGGTTCCCAATTCAATTTCGATCAATTACGTGATGAATCTGAAATGGAGTACATATCTGAGGATAGACGTATGACAAATGTACATACGAGTACTCCCATATTGTTGGTGCTGTCTTGACTACAATGAAGTACGTATTGTGTGGTATTGTTACTCCTGTATTCACGTTGGGTTTATTGATAAAGCAGTGTTTCACTCAGGAAACATTCTGTTAGGAAACCGGTTCCAAACTAGGCACCTGAATCACAACAATTTTGTATTAATATATATGTTATAAAACTCATATTAATGTTATTGAAACGTGTTATATGCAATGTTTGTACACTCATGAGAGTATGAAACCTTGTCTGTTTATACTAGCACGGGTTCATACAAAGTTATTGTTGCGCAAATAAATAGATATAGACTACAATTATTGCTGGTCCTGTGATTCTGCAACATGGTATTGTTTATTTTTATATGTACTTTGGTTTAAAAAATAAGATTATTGATGGATCTTTCACCTCTTTTTGGGGAAGGTTCTAATCTATTTATATTCTACTCCTTTTATCCCATGAAATCCTAACGTTGGGGCTCGTAGTGTTTAGTGAGTTTCTTTGGTGATTACGAAGTTCCTGAAGGTTTTAATTTGAGCATTTGATGTGTTCTTCAGAGTTTCGTTTAGAGAAGTGCTTGAGTTACTTCGTTCTGTACTAACTATTTGTGATTAGTTACAATATTGTTAGGCATAATTTTTCTTGGGCACTATATAGCAGGAAAAATTCTTTGAATAAGATAAGTACGAAGACAAACTACGCGGCAATAAAATTACAAAAAATTTAATTATTCTGCATGAAAACAATATTTATTTTACTTGAACTGGGGCGAAAGAACGGACCAAGATCAAGCAGCCGTATTCTGATAGGATTAAGAGTGGCTTTGGTTCCTTCATGGCCTGTTTGTAGAAGAAATAAATTAACGTTTCTTAAAAAATTAAATTGAAGTTTATTAAAATTATTTGAAGTAATTGAAATGTTTGGAAATATTTCTGACTAATATATGGGAAATATGAAAGGAATTTGTTATTGAAAATGATTTACTTAATCTTGTAACAGGTATTCCGACATTACTTGCGTCCCTGGTATTATAAGAATGTGGTATCTCCGGGAATATTAAGTTGTAGTTTTCGTAAATATGAACATAACATAAACATCATCTGTATAGGTAATGTTTATGTTTATATATGATTTATGTACAGCTATCGCAAGGAAAGAAGTAAAGCTGCATGATTTTTTTTCGATCTAAATAGAGGTAAAATCTTGTTTTGCTTCATAATAATATTCTCTAACACACCACCAGTATAGGGATAAGGGTGCCACCTTAATACAGAAAGATAACTTAATCGGAATCAATATGGTATTTCCTTTCCACACCGGGAAGATATTCTTGGGCGGTAGATTCCATTTACTTTTATACGGTTTAATCTATCGGTCATAAAACCTCAAGTTTCATAAAATACTAGGTCACTGGTAGTTTTTATTTTACAATTGTTCTAATAAAACATAAACTCACCAAATGCTAAATTACTATAAATCTAATTTAGCAGTATCAGGGCATACAGACGTGTGTCATTCTTGGTTTGAAAACATACAATACGGGCATGATCACATATAAACCCGTTGTTATAATTTTTAATTAAATGTTTTAAATAACTTTCAACATGTTAAACATTGAGTCTATAAATTGAGTCCATATCTTGATTTTCCTTAGCCAAAAGTATAACAAATGTAACATCTATATTCAAGGCATAAGTATGTCAGACCATATGTTGCGCTGATTGTATTCAAAGTAATTATAGCTCATTTCAATCTCGAGATGTCCTGTGGCTAAACAGAGGGGCAATCAGACAATAAAGAAACTTTTACTGCTCCCAGGCATACAGAAGGGAATTTTATAATCCTATACTCAGTCAAATCCTTATATTACTTTCTGTGTAGATCTAGAAATGTATTTTCATGCAAAATTTATAAAAATTCTATAGGTCAGATTGTTCTGGTTGTATCGTGTACAAAGAAGAGAAATGTTGCTAGCTACACTCCCTCCCCCGCCCCCCACGTAATGGGCTTTGCTAACGCGCCTAATCATGTATTATAGCAGAAAATTATTATTAAGTAACTTAAAGCAAGTCACATCAACCACTCAATAGTAGAACATCGGTAAGATTATTACAATTGGATGAGTTTAAGATAAATTCCCTACTCCCAAAAGTCCAGATTGTTTGTTTGTGATTAATTTACCATGTTAATTAACCCAAATGATGGTGGCAGAGAATAGTACAAAAATGTTGTTTTCAGTTAGACAGACAAACGGCCCATTTCTTAGGCTGAATCACTGCTACACAGTTAGCACGGGGCAGAAGTGAAATTTATTACGATATTTTTAAGAAAGTATAATTCAACCTATAAGTCCAAAAATGGGCTAAGCATTATAGAACAAAGACCAACGACCGCTGTTGCAGAAAGGTAACATGTACACAGTTAAGTTACGGATTTTTGATGAAAGTTGATCGAGCTAGTAATTTTTATAGGACAATAATTAAACATATCTGACTGATTATTAGCTCTAAGGGCAATATGAAGGCGTTACATTCTGACCATTCATCCTAATAGCCCTTTATTTACGAAGCTTGGAGGAAGTATATTTGGATTACAGCATATAACACCTATTTGCTATTACCAAGAATAAGCATATTTTGTTAATTTTTTTCGGATTTTATCCTAAAATAAACTGTGTTTACGTAACAAAACCCAGTTAAACTCTAGTACATTAATTAGTTCAGGAATTTGTCCCCACTAGAGAGATATAACTCAGCAAATAATGTAACAACCCTTCACTGTTACATACTTTTGGTTCCAAAGTGCTTATCTTTGTTTGGAAATACGTAAGTAATAAAATACAGTTGTTTGTAATTAAGTGCTATAACACTTTTATTATTCACAGCAAAATAAATTTGTAATGAAATTCATACTACTACAACTATTTCAATGCTTAACTTCATATTAAATTTTAGACAAATGTAAATTACTACCAAATGTATTGTATGACAATATTATTTTAGAGTATTATTCAGCATATCACTAAATTTCAGTAAGTGATTTTTTAAATCATTTTTGACCTTTCTCTCACATTATCCATGGTGCTTCTCTGTGACACAAAGTCAAAGCGTAATGAATTCGTAATTGCTCTCTAAGTTACATACAAATTAAGAGTACGGTACACAACGTGTCGCTTAATAGGCTGAGGTTGTATGCAAAATTTGAATACCTATGTAAGTATAAGATTGTACTCATTTTAGTTATTCATTTCTTAAATTCATTTCTTCTGCGATTACCGCGTTATTGTCGTGGTCACCTATAAGACCATGCATAGATATTCAGCAACGTTCAATCAAATGTCATGGAGTAATATGCACCTTCACCAAATTTGATGGTGTCTTTACAGATTAAGGTTTCATACAAAATTTCAAATCTAAATGTTAGTTTGTTCTCGGGATATCATGCAGACAGACTGAAATGACATTCTTCCAGCCCCTCGAGTGGCCTGCTTCGCTAGGGTTGAGGCTAGAACGACTCATATATCACGAATAACTGTGATTGTCTCAAAAGTGACATGTGAAAAATGTAGTTGAACTGCAAGTTTCAACGGGCTCTGACGTAATAAATGGTAAGAAAATTGGCAGGAATTAAGTCTATTATATTTCCTTGAGTTCTGAATCCTTTGCAAATTTTTTGGCAGTGTCAATTAATGAAGGAAATACGAGACTTCAGTATAAATGTGTTAACATATGAAAATAGGATGGATCACTTGATAGTGTTTTAACAATATAATCATGAACAATCCAAGTAGAAAAATTCCAATGATGTAGTGATATTGACTTAAGAACATCACTATCACTTACAACACATTATAAAAAATGGGATCTATGTTAACTTAAATCTCCGTGGTTAGGCAAATTGAAAGTAAAAGTATATTTATGTGGTACAAAAATATCATAATCACTGTGACTCTTTGGAAAAAAGGTGATGGAAGAGACCCATATATTTCCACCCACCCATATATTTCCATCACTGGAAACTGTTTAAACTGAGCTGTACTTTTTTCTCAAATTCTTCAATGAAGATATTTCATAAAATGGAAAAGAGGAAACCCCACTTTCATACCACTATCTAAACACTAGGCCAATATTCCCGGGACAATTATACACCTGCCGTTCGTACCAAGTCTGCTACTAATTTTACTGCACACCTAAAAAGAAATTGAATTTACATGAACTTTGATTTTAATTTGTTTATGTCAACACTTCTATTTTCAATCAAAGTAATTAAGAAAGATTAACCACAAAGAGTTTATAATAGTACTGAGGTAAAGAATACACCTTTTTCGCTAGGTGACTTTAAAGTCTTAAATTTAGAATGTAATATAATCTAGCAAGCAATTAGTAAACATTGCTATCAGTCTGAGAATTTGTATCCAAGGCCGTGATGTCACATTGATGCTATCATGATGCTTCTTATCACTTTACTCACAAGAGGTAATACCTAGGCTATACTTTTATCTTAAGTACTTAGATAACATTTATTGTAATAAATATCTCCAACGCAGATTATCAGACCCGCTCTAATTAGTTTTTAAAATCATCGGTTCTTTTTATATTACCCTTTGTTTATATAATAAAAAAAGAAAAGAATATTGTCCCATATCTGCTAATTATTATTTTTTAAATATGTACTAATTATTTTTATATACGTAAAGGCAACAGTGATGCAACATTTTCATCTTGTAATTTTAAACAGTGCCAGACTACAAGAATTTACTTAGAGGGAACAAAGTACCGGTTATTTATAAAGTTCAAGTTATAAGATGTTATAAAATAATGAGCAGAGTTCAACTTCTTTGATTCTGTAGTAAAGCAAAGCCAAAGAGCTCTGTTATTTTGTACGTTAACAAGCATTATTTTACAATATATTAAAAATACAAAATACTTGCTTTGGGTATTTTATATGTCCAATAAACTTAGATGCGGTCATTTTATGATTACACATCCGTTGTATAAAACAATCATTTGCGTTTTGTATTAATTCAATAACAAGACTTTATAATATTTATGTTTTTTTAAATAAAAAAATCTGTCAAAAGTTATTGATAGTTTTCCTCTTCAGTTCGATTAAAAAAATAACACTTTAAACGGAATATCTTGGAACATTTTTAACCTTTTACTATAATAAACAATATGGAAAACCGGAGATATATTCAGTTATCACGATTTCAGCATTAACTGAACATTAATTTTACAAGTATAGTAGTGGATTTTTTTAATGTATGACATTTCACTTACTTCCTTGTATTAATACTTATAATAATAATAATTAATAAGTTATTGATGCAATCCAAAGACTTACTTTTATTTAGCAAATAAGAAATCATATCGAATTACTTTTTTATGCCAAATAATACTATGGAAAACAACGTGAATATGGAAAAAATTATGCTACGCAGGGTTACAACCTTTAAAACCCTTTATATGACAATCTGGATTATCAGGATATATTAAAGAATGAGATAGTATTGTATTGCAATAGATTTAGAGAAGGTAATTATAAAATGTATTAAAAGAGATAATTAAAAACCGTTAAAATTTAAATAATATTATATTTTTTCAAATCAAAAAAGTATACCTTCAAATACAAAAAAATAACCCTTTGCCTCACGGTTTTTTTATATGAAGACTATTCAATCATGCGAGCTGATATTTTGAATCTGTTTTCTCTTTGAAAATGTCACTGAATTTACAAAGCACTACTTATTTGGCAACCTTGGGTTTTTTAGAAGGCATAACTACTTACTATGGTGGTCACTTATCAGAATAATAGTGCCTTTCACTTATTGCATATCCAAGGATATAAAAATATCAGCTTCTATAATCTCTTGTATCTAGATTTATCCGATCTACGGCAGGTTCTGATCTATACATTAAGGAACTAGCCACATATATTTACGTCCGATTTTACCAAAACTACGGAGTCTTGAAATTTTTAATTCTGATATATAGCAATTTCTGCCCACTATAATCCCTTATCTTCTGGGAGCACCCAGCCTCTGGATTAGTCCAGGAACCTCGAACAATTTGCAAAAGGTTTAAGCAAACAACCTGGATTTTCATGAAATTGATCAATTGGAGAAATGTCAACTAAGAAAGAAATGGGCTATCAGATTCACTAATCTCGGTAGAGGTCAAATTGGGAATAATATTTTTCATAGCTTGAACTATTAAAACTAACTAACAAACAGGCAAACTAATTTTGAATCATCATCAAATAATCATCTACATATCTATTAAAAGGCCACTTATCTAACTAGATCAACGTCAGAAAAGTGTCTAACGTCGGATTTAAATGTATCAAACTTAACATAACTATCTCATATGGAAGGAAATTAACATACTTATAGAATTTTTACGTTAATAAAGTTAGGAAAAGTGGCAATTACGTCATCAAGTACTGTATATTTATTCCGTCTCCAAAGTACATTGATTTAATTAATAGACTTGTGATTTTCAAAATCCACACAGGCCTCATGTAAGAACCGAAACCTGACAATGTTCCCTACGTATTTTTGAGATAGCAATGGTTATTAAAAATGTTCTATTATTATAGAACATTTCACAGAACATTATAGAACATTCACTCACATTTAAACATTCAAAATTTCAGAAGTATTACGAGTATTATCAAACAATTTATCCTAGATAGGGGCTATCATTATACGAAAATTATAGTTACTGAAATAAAAACACTCATTTCTGTCCCACAAACCATCTACATTAGATAGTTTTCACACAAATTTGAGCAATCCCATCAAACATACTCGTAACTAAATATTTCTCGGTATTTTAAGTCCAAATACATGAAATTTTTATTGTCGATATTAAAATATGGGAGTCATAGCAACCTTTGTCTAAAAACATTTCAGCGCTAGTTTGAAGGTCGACACTTGATGAGCATCCAAGTTCTTTCATGGATAAATTGTTGTAATTTTTGTAGTTCCACATCAAGATTCACGTATATGTGGACAATTAGTTAGATATAGTATGAATAGAAGCCTTGTCAGTTTTATGTAACAAATTAATTTGTTTATTTTACTGGCCTTGATACTAGTTTTTATGGTGGTTATTACACTGCATGGCAAAAAGCCAGAGTGATTCACTCTACTGGGTTTTTTATAGAGTATAACCTGAACTTGATGGATGTATAAACTGTTCACTTTGAAAATGTTCTTAATACTGATACATTAATATTAAACTGTTTTATTGGAGGGCTGTAGATGGTATAACTGACCATATTTAAATTTGTAAACCCATTAAAACCTGTTTATTTTGAAATCACCTCAGTAATTATATAACAGGGAAGTCTGTCGAATGGAAATTGCCTGAAACTTCTAAGGCGTAAACAGTCTAACATAATAGGCTAACTCAAACAAACAAATATGTGACAAACAGATTTCATAATTATATCTACTCTAGTCGCACTTCTTAAATATTTAACACTTAGTTTAATTTAGATTTTTCATTTAACGCAACAAAAACTTTAAAGCAGTATAATTCAATAATTTGTAAAAAGTATCATTTCACCTAGTAAAAGAGTAAAGAAGGCCGAGTGTTTTAGTGAGACAGTCCTGTTATAACCATAGTTGGTTGTATCTTAGTGGCACTAGTCCTAAGTGACGTAGGTAAGTAACATGATATCCAAGATAGCCTTTAATGATTTAAGAATTACCTGGAGCCCGAGCCACTACAATTCGAAATTGGAGTTATAGTGATAAACAATCTCTTCCAAACTTTTTCCTTTCATCATCCGAAGGCTAAATATGGCTTAGAGAATTTGCAATACGGAATGTGAACTATTCATGTCGTCCAGAACACTAAAGTTGCCTTTAGAACCTAGTCAAATAAAGGAGGTTGAAATACGTCTTAACTTAAATCATCTTTTAAATTTGGTCTGCAAGTATGATTCTCATTCAATATCAATCAAACATGATTTAAAAATTAAATCAACAAATAAACAATACAGAGTGAGTGCACTGCCTGTGGCCATTCTGTGTGTATCACTATTCAATCAATTTTTTGCGATAAAACTGTTTTTTAAAACATACTAATTCATTTTTAAATGTGATATTTTGTTTCAGGTTTTTGGACATATCTCCGGATGTCATATCAACCCCGCGGTATCTCTGTCTGCGGTCATATTTGGCCATATTTCATTACCAAAGTTTTTCCTGTACGTGGTATCACAGTGTGTGGGAGCTTGTTTTGGCATCTTCGCTGTTAAGGTATGGTTTTGTAGTCTGAAGTTAGTGCAGTGATTGGCTGTTAAGGATGTGAACTATATAAATCGATATTTGTTGCTTAAAATGTTCAAAAGCTGTATTTTGTGTTGCTATAAAAATAAGCTCTTTCATATGTAACATTTTCATACTTACAATTCATTAGAATTCATTACCTATTAATATTTTTATGGGAGATATTAGGAATTTCCACAATTTTTCTAACTATTGCCAAGTCTTATAGATATTATTCAGAAAGTGCAAGTTATTTAGTAAGACTATTAATATAGCATAAATATTCATGATACAAAGAGAATGTAGTAGCAAGTTCCATTGAAAGAGGCGAAGAAAAGTAAAGGAATAGAAGAGTATTACGAAATGATAGAAAGTAATATGACTCGCAAAATAGAATTCAAAATTCAGTTTTATAAAGATAAATACCATGCGTTTGTAGAACTAATTATAGTGTGCAATTTATCGTATGACATTATTAAATCGAAGACTCACACACTAATATTGTTTAAGGAATAATATCAGATGAATAGACATACTACAAATTTAGAAAACGAACATTATGGCAATATAGCAATACTTAAAATTAATGGGTACTTTGTACAAATTACAAATTATCGTAATGACTTTGAAATACGACAGGTAGGAAATATTTTTTTTAATTAGTTTTACGAACGGTAATTCTTTTAATTAATGTTATTTACAACTCAACTAGCAATTATAAATAACCGCGGTTACGGAAGCAATTTCGTAGTTTTTACACGTGTATAAGCATTTCTGGTTCGAGTGAATTATATTTCCGACACCAATGTTGAGAGTGCCTTTTGCCACCATGATAAAGAAAATAGGCCAAACAGTGTATTTATGTAGTTACATTTGTCTTGTTACCCGATCAAGGAAATATAAACATACACAGGTCTGAGAAGCCTACTTCTGTCAAAGGACAACTAAGACGGGTTTTTAACTTTGCCTTTTATATCTAATACTCAATATTTGCTGAAAATGTACAGTAAAAATATGTTTTTTCTAAAACTTTAAATTTTTTCTAGACTCCATTTGTGCTCTATTTCTGAACGGTTGCAGAAAAGGTTGAAATAAGAATATGAAGCTTTGAAGACTATAAATGTAATCAAATAAACATTTTGGTTAAATTCATTAAACATGCGGTTGTGCTGTCATAAAACAGTGTTTATACAAACTAGTTGATCTAATATGCTCTTTAAATAACAATTTGTTTACTTCAATGAAAACTTTACAGATTAAGATGGTAGTTTTTGCAACTTTATAGACCAGTGGGGTGTAGCCCTGTGGGATTTTAGATGTTCGAAATGAGAATATTGCTATATCTATACCAGGGACTCTATGAATGACCATGTAAAATTTCAGTACAATCTGTTGAATAGTTTACGCCTGAAAGAAAACAACAATTGCATTTATAACATAATTATACGTCATTATTTATAATGAGTATACTTTGTGATAAAAAAAATACATGAAGTCAGAACAGTTCGATGAGGGCCATTGTTATACAAGAACCATTTATCCTAGCAATTTTATAGAGTTTACATTTGAAGGACATATTTGAAACTGCATGAGAACTTAACACAGAATGACGATATTTTCTGGAAGTTTTGTCTTCAACTACCGTATTTTTTTTTGGACACGATAAAGTAAAAATTGATCTATTGAACAAGCCAAAATATTTTATTTGCAGTAGTTTGTTTGTATATAGTAGCATTGAAATAAATGAAATTATATATTGTGTATGTTGATGACCTAAATAATAAACACGTCCCAAATGAAATACAGAGAATGAAATTGACACGAATAGCTTCATCTGTTATTTATGGTGTTGTAGTTGATTTCCCCTGACTACTGCACGGCAGACAACTTCTGCGTGACGCTTCCCAATCCCCACGTTGGTCCCGGAAAGGCCATGTTGACTGAAGCCTTCATCACCGGTATCCTGGTGTGGGTGGTAGATGCTATCTGGGACCGTCGCTGCCAGGACAAGCACGACTCTCTTCCCGTCAAGTTCGGGTTTCGCCGTCATCGCTCTCGCACTTCCCGGGGTACGCAGTCTAGGACATAAGGAGATTATATGCATTTATTGCTTCTCATTTTACTGCACATTTGGTATATTCATTAGCCCAGCAGAATATGTCATAAGAAATTATAGTTACATAGGTTTTTAACTGCATGCTTTTTTCAAGATGCATTAAATACAGTACACATTTTTATTGAAAACATATTTTCCTAGGGAAAGTACTCAGGAGCAAGCTTGAACCCTGCGAGGAGTTTTGGCCCCGCCTTGCTTGCAGGGAACTTCACGGACCATTGGGTAAGTGATTTCCGAAATTCTAAAATTCCTAATTTTGATAATTTTGGAATTAATATTAATATATTCAACGTTTTAGAACTTACTGTAAGAAAATTACTTCCGGCCAGGCTGTGGGATACATTAAATTACATTCCTATCAATAAAAATGTTATGTATTATTTTTACATGTAAGGAAAATCAATAGGATACTATTGATGATACTTGGACTTACTGAGAAGTATTCAACTATCTCAGTCTGTTTGCACTAAATAAAAGAATCGTGTAATTCATCCATTGTTAGTGTAGCTACAATGATGATTTAATCTCTGACTTTAAGAAAGAATCTTATATAATGAAAGGAAATATACGAATCAACTGTGGTTCATTGAATTATCGTAAGAACACCGTATATTACCTTATAACTTTACAGCTTTATTTATTTAATACAAATTTTGTTTGGATAAAAAGCTCACTTAAGTTCTGTTTCGTTATGAATCGCGTATTTAAAGAAATCATTAAACTAAAATAAAATTTGAAAAAATCTTAAAAGATAAATTGGGTTAAAGGATCCACATATTCTGAGATCCCTTATCAAAATGAAGTAAACCACATTGTATGATGACAAACACAAAGTTAAAAATGTGTATATTACTCGGTGGATAGCTTGATAGAAAATGACATTAAAACACGAACAGACTGAGAAAAATCAATATGTGGAATAAAAAGTTAAAACGTAACAAAACAGTGCATACATCCAAGATTCCGTCATTGGCAACAGCGGAATATGGTTTATAAAATATTTCATCAGAGAAAGTGGTATTGGTAGTGAAAGATTCTCGAAGTGTATACGAGGTTGTACTGCCCACAGGTCTACTGGATAGGACCTATGGGAGGAGCCATCCTAGCCTCTGCCATCTATAAGACATTCTTGTCAGAGGTGACGCCTCCCCAATCCGCTCCTCTTCGTAACAAAATTGACGATCCAGAAGAGGAGCATCCCCTCTAGCCAGCTGTCGTCGTCAGCTCTCCGCTGAGTCCAAATGTATAGAAATATAATTTTCAAAGTACATTTATGAAACTAAAAGTCTTAAATAATTTTAGAAAACACTGTTTCATTCCTTTTCATTCATGGTTTTTAATACCATATAGAAGAGAAGTGAACAATCATGTTTACCCATAAAAATAAATTATACCTAGGTCGAGTTCACAAATCAGTATATATTAAAAAAAATATCTAGCTAGGAAACATTTTAATGTTTTAATATAAACATTGTACAAATTACTTGTAAAATGACAATTTTTGTTGTTTTTTTTACGTTAGATGATCATGTTTACATATAGTCACGTTTCTCACTGATCTTCTGTATATAAATTGTTAGCAAATAAGGCTAGAATTAAGTCGTATATTTAATAATTGTTATCATGTGTTATTCAACAAACGAGATACAATTTAATTTGTTATTGTTTGTTTATATGCAACAAATTATAAATAAACTGTATATTATTTTAGCATGTTTTAAATGCTATGATCTTTTGTTTTATTAAGGAATTTTTGTAATAACGTCTATTATACAATGGTAGATATTCTACAGCTCACACCAATACTGATAATATTACTTGTTACTGCCTTAGTATTATATAAAATGTGCATTGTAATCTGTGTTGTTTACTTTAATAGTTTAGTAAACAAAGTAATAGTTTGCGAACTGAGTTTATTCATCCTGTTTAAGTAATGTAGCCGCACTATAAACGAGTACCCATCATCATCATAGACCAGAGGCCCACTACGCACTGAGCATCCATTCACATTATCTTCTACTTACTTTTTTATTTCCATTATTTTTCATTTTCCATCCATTTACAATTATTTTAGAATTAAAAAGTACATGATTTCGTCTTCTTAATTTCTTTATGGTATAATATTTATGTTTTTTAAATGTTTTATGTGTTTGTTTTTAAATTTGGATGAATCTCATAATTATGTAAGTATGGATTATTCAATATTTTACTCCATGTTATTATTCCTTTAGTGAACCACCCTTTATTTAAAGTATTCAGTTCACTACGCAATTCATTTTAATTCCACTTGCTACACATGTAGTGGTGTAAGTAACAACGGAATTAAATTGTACATAAGTTTGGCTCTATCGATTGATTTGCCTGGTTCTTAATAGTTAAAAAAAGAAAAATAGCTTTAAAAAGTAAACTTAATATTAATGCAATCAATACTTTTAAAAATTTCCATACATTTTAGACATATACGAAAAGGACATATTGTTTGAAATAAGGCAATATAGTAAACGACAATTATTAAACACCAATCTTCATGTTATATTGAGCGTACAAGGAAATTAGTATTTGCAATTTTGCAATTAGTGTAAAAATTACTTGCACCTAGCTGCACCTTATAGCAAAATCATTTTGCTAAATAGATAAAATACTTCCAGTTTTAAAAGCAATACAGTACTCATTTTCTTGGAAAAGTTTTGAAAGTAATGTAACAAACGGTACACTACGCATGTACGGCTTTATGAGCATAATATACACAATTTAACGTAAGATATGTTTTAATTTTAATTATGATTTACTTTAAAGTATTTATCTAAATTTAAAATGTATTAATTTCGGTTCAAGTACTAATCATGCAGACGATATTCACATTTAACTATATTCTTGGTATAGTTATGATATAAGAAGTATGCAATTCTTTTAGCAGTTACAATTGTTTTACATCAGCTTTACACCCACTTTCCACTCCAAACTTCCAGAGTTAGTATTTTATTCCAAGTTCATGGAAGTTATTGTTCATACTGTGTCTTTATACATTTAATTACTTTGATGAATGTCATGTAAAGCAAGATTGGACTCAAGGCAAATTAATTTACAACCAATGTTGATACAATATTCAAAGTTGCTGATAAATTATCATTATTTTTATGTTCTAATAAGACCTACCACTCCATAGTTGTAAATTAGTGAAAATGAGCCAGTATGTTCCCATTGAACTGTTTATTTAAATAATACCAGATAATGAATAATCTTTTGTCTGAAAGTGGCCAAAACTAACTATTCCCGTAGGTAGATTACATAGTTTGAAATTGTGTTTTCATAGCTGGAGACAAAGCAGTTTTTAAATACGAACATTAATTTTAAGATGACCTCATATAGACCAAGTAATTGGCTGAATATGGCTACTTTCAGTCTCTTCAACTGGTTTTCTCATTGTGGTTCAACTATTTCAATTTTGTTGACGGTCAGTTTAAATATCACAAGCTAAAAAATCAGAAAAGATTTATCCATAAATATTTTTAACCTTTTAAATACCATCCCATTTCAACTCTCACCAAAATAGTGACTGACGATAAATTACTTCTGTCTGAAGTCGAGAAATTCCACTCTCGACTTTAAGAAAAATTAAGTTGTGTACTTCAATGCAGTGATTGGTTGTCAATTGGCTATCGGTTCCTATTTATGATAATCCGATCTTATAACATGATATATATATATATATATATATATATATATATATATATATATATATATATATATATTTCATATCATGAACAAGCGCGCTTCTAATTTAATAATTAATTCGGAATTTTTCATTAACATGGACATTACGCAACAAAGTAATATGTTATCTTGACACCAAGATATTGATTTCGAGAAAGCCTTCACCGCTTCACACGCCAGTGTAGGCGATGACATCATGCATTATCAGAATGATGAAACAGTTTTATTGCTGCCTATCTCGTTATAAAAGGCGTTCTTCTGCAATACGTTTTGTGTTCATTAATTGTTCTACATAATATAAATATTCTATTTATCATTAAAACCACTACGAGTAGAAACTTACCGTTTACTAATACTGAATGTATGCCAGTTTCACTTTTACATTTGAATCATCATATGTTACAAAAATAGAACAGTTATATATGGAGATTGAAACATATCCAAATATAACTATAATAAACCTAATTAGTAATAAACCTTATACCTATAAAAGTTTTTTGAAACTCAAATGTCACCTAGACACTATTTATGACACTTATAACGATGACAGATGTAAGAAACACTGATATAATTTCAAATCATCATCTTCGACAATCAACTTTAAACAAAGTAATGGTACTATAATTATTCAATCCAACTAATTTAATTTAAATATAAAAATAACTGATTGCTATAAATTTGTTTTACTATTACTATCAAGATGGAAATACCACTTCACGCTTCCATTTAATAGTATGACTGATTGCTATAAATTTGTTTTACTATTACTATCAAGATGGAAATACCACTTCACGCTTCCATTTAATAGTATGACTGATTGCTATAAATTTGTTTTACTATTACTATCAAGATGGAAATACCACTTCACGCTTCCATTTAATAGTACGACTGATTGCTATAAATTTGTTTTACTATTACTATCAAGATGGAAATACCACTTCACGCTTCCATTTAATAGTATGATTTCGTTTAATTTATGTAAGTTCTAGGTAAATGCTGAAGCCAAGCAATAAGTTCTCGGAAATTGCATGGTCGTCTCATTATTACCTGGATTATCCACTATAGTGAATGTAGTCTGTGTGGTCAGGGATAAGAAGAATTCTCTTACCAGTTCCAGGTAGTGGCGCACACAAGAAGCTTACTGACTATCCAATAAGATTTCAGTTGTCCAAACCTTACATGAAAGCTGAGGAAGGGCTGCATAACTTTACGATGTTTTGAAAATACAATAGTTTGTTTATACCTACCACTGATATTTGGAAATATCAAGAAGTATGTTACTTGAACTCAGGGAACGTGTTTGCTCAATTCCGGGCATATCTCTTTGCCACTATTCTAGTCATGAATTTTATCCATTACTGAACCCGCAATAAACTGTTAGTATTATCTGGTGCCATGTTACCTCTTATCCCGTTATCTTCCTCAGAATGACGAATTTCCACTGAGGAATCACTAATTAACAGTTATAGCTGATTATATCATTCTGAATATATTACGTTCTTGTTAACTATACCTCTATTATTTGATATGGTAAAAAAGATATATGAGCATAAATTATAGTTCAAATTGGAAAACAGGACTACGGATTTTTGTTACCATTTTTTAACATGGCGGCCTTCTAAATAGCATATAAAACCCATACTTTCTTTATTTATGAATCAAAAATGTCATTTAAAGGCGTTTTTATACCTAACACTTTGTTTATTTCACAGTCTGGTAATGTATTGTGAAACTGGTAGCCCAGCAAAGTTTTGAGAATGGAATAACAGCAATAGGTTTCAAAACAATATCTTCCGTAATAATTTCAAACTGATGGCAATCGGATATGGGTTTAATATGCCCTAACATATTCATGTTTTAGGCCTGAACGAATTTGTAAACCACATTCATTCAGTTACATGCTACAGTATCGTTGCTGTTTTTATTAAACAGTGACAAACTTTGCTTGTTTAATGCATTAATGCTGAGTATTTGATTTAGTGACATAAATTAGAGATTTTTGTATTCCATCAACACTTTAATTTAGGTTAAGACCTAAAAAGATGTAAACATAAAATGTTTATTTGTCTAAATTTGCATACAGAATGCACTGATCTGCTCAAAGGTACGTACTACAATGAGATTTCAGGGTAATGGATTCCTAGTCTTCAAAACTTTTTTTATATTATTAATATTTATTTATTATGTTGTTAATATTCCAATAATTAAAAACTGGGTTACAGCAGAAACATTTTCTACAAATTATTTTACAAAAATATGATATTATCTTACATTTAGAGATAAATGTGACATGATAAAAGAAGGTAAAAGTGCTATAGGAACATTGTGTGTCACAATATTCCTTTAGTTTCTTTCTGGACACCTATCTTAATTTCCGCTTTATCAATAATTTATTTCGGTGACAATTTTTTTATTCCGGTATTGTGATTATTTAATAGTAATTTAACAAGTGTACGACCTTGTAAAACTTCTCTCAACTATCATGAAATAAATGGTGACTCAAAATGGACGATTGTAGTTAGAAAGTTATACATGGTCACGAACGCTGCTGCGATTTGTAAGGCTTAGGAAAGTTAGAAGGAGTTTATAATCCGTGTCAGCACTGCTGTGGAACATGTCCAAGCGTAAAATATTGCCTTCGAAATCCGACCGGCAAACACGTGTTCGTTTGCAGTTGGGATACGATATTTACATTCATACAGGTTTCTGTATTGCATTTTTTAAATGTATAGATTAAATTATATAGTATTTAGTAACGTTTAAAAATAAGTGGGGAACCCTCGTGCTTCTTTTAACTTATAAGCGAATACTTAAAACACCAATTTAAATCTTATAATTCTATCCAATTTGACTAGAAAAAATAGCCAAATTGAGGAATTACAAAATTATACTTTTAATGCTCCCTATTTAATATTTCCTCGTCGTTAATTAATTCTTTCCTAGTCGTTTTTAGATACCAATGGTAGCTCAAGACAAATGAATCCTTTTATGTGCAGTAAATATATATTATTAAGTTAAATTTCTTGTTCCAAACTATTATCAGAGTCAAGTAATAAAAAATGTAATTAAAATTGCGTCACTTTGTAATTAATACCTTTGAACAAAGAAATATTTTTTTATACATCTCAGAAATGGAACTTCCAAACATAATTTACCTTGGGTCACTAATTAAATAGTTCACAGATAGTTCCAGGTACATTAAGTACAACCATGGAGAGGTGAAACAAAACTAAAACTACTCAGCAAGGGCCGCGGTTTATGTGTTTGCCCTCGATAGCCGATAACAAAAACTCATTAAAGCCCTACTCAGACTGCGGCAGAGCAGGTTACCACTTTAATTAACAAACTATTTATCGGTGCTAGAGCCACCACTTCCCAAGTAATCGTACATTTCCTTATTCATCGTTTAATTAATTTTTTGTTAGTTTCTATGAAATGCTTATTATTTTGTTGTCTCTCCCATTATCATTTATGCTTACAGATCTTGAAGGCTGATGGAATAAGACATTTTTTAAAGCACCATATCTGTAGTATATGTACCACATATATAAGTGTGAGAAACTTCTAAATTCCTTCCTCTTTAATTTTAAATGGGATATTATAAGACTAACTAACCCGACCACGCTTAGCTGTGGCTGCGTCATTATAAGATCCATCTATGTATAACTTATGCATTATTATGTATTGTATTAAGTTCAAGTACAATAAACATCAAGTAAGTAATATCAATATTCTCTATTGCTTACATATGTATGAATTAAATTTTGATCTATCAGTTTTGGTAAAGTAGAATATTTGCTCAAAACAATTATGTTACTCTAAATTATAAATATTAATTAAAATTCAGTTAATAGCAATTGTACAATATTTTTAGTTAATACGTTCTTGCTAATATAAATAAATTTGATGGTTTATCAACACTTGAGTATTCAACATGGATTATCTACATCTAAGCTGCAAACGGACATTTTCTGTCCTTGCAATTTGTTTATAGTCATCGTAAGTGCTAACCGAACTTGAATTGAAGCATTTTAGATGATATTGTGGTATCTGACGGGATCTACGTGGCAAGAGGAAGAATTTCTCCTTAACGTTTTTCAGTAAAAATGGTTTCTTATATGTATATTTTCTTACTCTATGTCGAAAAATGGTTGCAGAAAAGATTTGATATAAGATTGATTTTACTGTTAAATATACTCTATGCTTTCAAAACTATAAATTAAAAATTGGAGTTAAATGAACTAAACATGTGCTAATACTGTCATGAAACTATAATTTTACAGAACAGTTGATTACACTTAACAGGCTCTAGAAGTAAATACAACCCTTTATCTATAAAACACCTTACATTCAGAATAAAAAATTGAAGTTTATTAATTAAGATAAAAACCATCATATTTTTGAAGTTGGGCAAAACCATACATATCTACAAAATTGTATTGAAATCGCTTCAGTATTTCTAGAGATTAGCTTAAACTAACATCGCTACCGGATAATTGTATGTGTGATTGCAATCAAATATATTAATCCACAATTACACAATTCGAAATCAAGTCTCATATACTTTTGTTTTAGACAGTTAACAACGGCAATTTACCCGCAGTGATATTGGATTGTGATTTCATTGAAAATACTAATTCGACTAGATTTCTAGACATGCCTCGATCAAGGTTTAACCTGAAATGAATACGTAATGTGTCTGTTTAAGGGTTACCTCAGATATTTACGTATTACGAAACTTTGCCAGGTATTGTTCTCAAAAGTCTTAAAAATGGGCTATTTTTGTCGAATGAATCTCCTTTTGGGGTACTGGATAAGACTCTGGGGTAGCTATCTTAAATAAATATTCAATAGATTTTTAAGGCTTCAAAAGAAGGTACCAGAGAGTCCTGCAAGGTTGCTTTCAGGGAGCCTGCATTGCCGACTTTGCCTTGCCCCTATATCTATGACGTAGTCATATACTGTCCATTTAAAAAGAATTTAGTACAGGTCAGAGACATACTTCAATATGCGACTAGGGTTAGTAATAGCTGTCGTACAGAACATCAGTATATGAATAACTTCCTTGAAAAATAGGAATGAAGCATAATAGGCATAAATAGCCTAAAAGGGAGCATTATTATAATTAATTATTATAATTTGTTGCTAAAAGCCAACTTTGAATAATTATGGTAAGTTATAAATTATATTAATCTGTATGAGTAAAGTTGTGATTTTTTGTGCATTGTTAGTATACTATTTTATGCCATGATTAGTCTTTCCAAAATGACAGTACAGTTTATAATTTTGTCTAAAATACATACCTTTTATTGTTTGAGTAGAAATTTTATTAATAAATACAATATTTATTGTTTGTTTTCAACTTGTAAAACTTTATTAATTTTATATAGCGTGTAGGCGTACGCCACATCACGTGTCCCGTAACAGGCTTCGTTAAGGTTGCATGGAAAATATATAGTTCATTTCATTCTCAAGATGTCATGCCGTCAGAAAGAAGGACGCAAAAAATCGTTGATAACAACAGTGGAACATATAACATATTAAGCTAAGTTTATTGGTATCGGTATAGGAATATACCGATACCAAAGCATATTCCTGTGAAAAGACAAAGTTTTCTGGATTTGTTATGAACTAGGTTCTTATCCTATACGATTGTGCTTAGAAATAAAAATAGGTACAAACAAAGTTTAGAAATTACCTAATTGCTACAAATATATACTTTGTGGAATATACGAGTAATATATATATATATATATATATATATATATATATATATATATATATATATATATATTTCGTATGAATTAGTTATTTTCCTCAAAATGTATTCATTTTGAACCATTTTTTCCGTTTTAATGAACAGAAGCTCGAAAGGTGGACAGTAAGAAGCATTTTAAAAAGGAGCAAAAATTCAAACCAGATTTAGAAGTATTTAGAAGTATTTTTTCCATGTAAATACAATTTAAAAAATACTTACAATATTCTATTCTAGATTAGTCATGACAATTTATTACGCCTGTTGTAAATAAAACAAGTAACACAAATAAACCACTTGTAACGATATTTCAGCTCAGTGAAACACCGTATAGAACAGTAAACACCTGATGGTTAATACGAATGAGTCTGACTGAGGTGTGCGGAGTGAGAGTGAGAAGTTCCTGACAGCAAAATAATGAGATATTCTTGAGATTGGCACCGAGATGTGAACCACCTGACACTTTGGATTGGAAACTGTATTACCACGGGCAATCGAGGCAATCCTGTCTTCAATATGTTACTAACTGAGGTGTGTGGAGTGATAGTGAAGAGTTCCTGACAGCAAAGTAATGAGATGTTATTGAGATTGGCACCAAGATGTGAACCACCTGACACTTTGGAATGGCAGCTGTATTACCACGGGCAATCAAGGCAATCCTGTCTGCAATATGTTACTAACTTAGGTGTGTGGAGTGATAGTGAAGAGTTCCTGACAGCAAAGTGGTGAGATGTTATTGAGATTGGCACAGAGATGTGAACCACCTTGACACTTTGGATTGGCAACTGTATTACCACGGGCAATCGAGGCAATCCTGTCTTCAATATGTTACTAACTGAGGTGTGTGGCGTGATAGTGAAGAGTTCCTGACAGCAAAGTAATGAGATGTTATTGAGATTGGCACCGAGATGTAAAACAACCTGACACTTTGGATTGGGAACTGTATTACCACGGGCAATCGAGGCAATCCTGTCTTCAATATGTTACTAACTTAGGTGTGTGGAGTGATAGTGAAGAGTTCCTGACAGCAAAGTGGTGAGATGTTATTGAGATTGGCACAGAGATGTGAACCACCTTGACACTTTGGATTGGCAACTGTATTACCACGGGCAATCGAGGCAATCCTGTCTTCAATATGTTACTAACTGAGGTGTGTGGCGTGATAGTGAAGAGTTCCTGACAGCAAAGTAATGAGATGTTATTGAGATTGGCACCGAGATGTGAACAACCTGACACTTTGGATTGGGAACTGTATTACCACGGGCAATCGAGGCAATCCTGTCTTCAATATGTTACTAACTGAGGTGTGTGGAGTGATAGTGAAGAGTTCCTGACAGCGAAGTAATGAGATGTTATTGAGATTGGCACAGAGATGTGAACCACCTGACAGTTTAGATTGGCAACTGTATTACCACGGGCAATCGAGGCAATCCTGTCTTCAATATGTTACTAACTGAGGTGTCTGGAGTGATAGTGAAGAGTTCCTGACAGCGAAGTAATGAGATGTTATTGAGATTGGCACAGAGATGTGAACCACCTGACAGTTTAGATTGGCAACTGTATTACCACGGGCAATCGAGGCAATCCTGTCTTCAATATGTTACTAACTGAGGTGTCTGGAGTGATAGTGAAGAGTTCCTGACAGTAAAATAATGAGATATTCTTGAAATTGGCACAGATATGTGAACCACCTGACATATTGGATTGGCACTGTATTACCACAAGCAATCGAGGCTATCCTGTCTTCACTATGTTACTATCTGAGGTGTGTGGAGTGACAGTGAAGAGTTCCTGACAGTAAAATAATGAGATATTCTTGAAATTGGCACAGAGATGTGAACCACCTGACATATTGGATTGGCACTGTATTACCATAAGCAATCGAGGCAATCCTGTCTTCACTATGTTACTATCTGAGGTGTGTGGAGTGACAGTGAAGAGTTCCTGTCAGCAAAGTAACGATATATTTTTGAAATTGTCACAGAGATGTGAACCACCTGACATATTGGATTGGCAACTGTATTACCACAAGCAATCGAGGCAATCCTGTCTTCACTATGTTACTATCTGAGGTGTGTGGAGTGATAGTGAAGAGTTCCTGACAGCAAAGTAATGAGATGTTCTTGAAATTGGCACAGAGATGTGAACCACCTGACATATTGGATTGGTAACTGTATTACCACAAGCAATCGAGGCTATCATGTCTTCACTATGTTACTATCTGAGTTGTGTGGAGTGACAGTGAAGAGTTCCTGACAGTAAAGTAATGAGATGTTCTTGAAATTGGCACAGAGAAATGAACCACCTGACACATTGGATTGGCAACTGTATTACCACAAGCAAATGAGGCAATATTGTCTTCAGTATAGTAAAGTACATAAAATACTTTATACATATGTCATACCAACTGGATATACATTGTACATTCTTATTAAGTTCATTAAAAATGGCCTTCATGTTTACTATGTTATATTATGTTATGCGTATGTGGAAATAATTAAAATTAGATAATGAATGGGTGGTTATACAGCGGCAAAATTCATTTAGTTACTGAGCTAAGTGAGGACGATTTCGACCGGTGAGTAGAATTTTATGAGTAGAATTTTCGGAAATAATTATGCAGAACATTGATAATAGTTCAATTAGATCAAACAAAATTGTTTTCTAAGAAGAAGTAACTTTTATGTTAAGCGGTAACGTCAACAGACATAATGCTTGGGCTGATTTTAACCCTCATTGGATGAGAGAGTAACATGCCCAGTACCCTGAAAAATTATACGCTTGGCTTGGCATTGTAAGGGATCAGTTTTGGGCCATTGTTATTGATGGAAATCTTAATGCCGAGGTGTCCAGGAAATGTTAAAAAATTAGGTTTATCCAGATATCTAAGTAGAAACCAACAACTGTAGTGATGTTTGGTTCCAGCAGGATGGAGCACCTCCACACTATGGCCTGCATGTTCCTAGTGCATTAATTACCTTTGGGGCGGAATAGTAGTGGAAATTCAATAAATCCCGCTTGAATTCATGCAGTTCCGTTTTAAGTTTCTACAACAGGCTTGGATATTAAAAAACTGTCACAGAACAGCAGTGTACAGTAATCATCTGATAAAATAACACAGGTTAGTAAGTTTTAGCCGTTTTACTGTAAATGCAATTACTACTGTAGTACTTCCGTGACTTAACATTTAAAAAATTGTAAACAGCCCCCCTAAAAGTCCATTTTGGGAACATGTTTAATTTATGTTTAGTGATTTTTAGATTTAAAAATTTTTAGCCGCACAACGAAACTCCCAAAATTACCAAAAGGCGAAATAGGCAGTTGACTAAAATGGTAACTTATATTTCCTAGAATGGTGTCCCGATTTCTATCCCTCCATCCTTATCCATAAAGTAACTAAACAGAGTGTATCCATACTATTTACTCACCCTATATATTAGTAAGTATATTTTTACAAAACAAATAAAGACCAGATATAGTAGGTTTTGTTTGTCATGATACTGTTGGTTATAATCAAATCATTGTTGATGGATTTGAACTCGTAAATTAAATTAATTCTGGTAAATCAAGTATTTTACAAGAAACCTTATAGGATAGGATAAGGAAAGGTATCAATCGTTGAATGTTTTCCAATAAAAGCAAATACGCTTTTACACGTAGCTACTGCAGTACTTTCCAGTGCAGTCCATTGGAGAGTTAATCTAATGTTAGTCTAAAGCTTCCAACACTGTTGTTGTAGTCAGTATCGTTATTTCATTTATTGTTATCCTCTTCACCTTAATATTGTTGTTTGTACTTATAACCGGAGGAGAACATAGGGTGTGTCTTAACATTAAGTAAATAAGCACTGATGTCCCTCCGTGTGGTTGTGTTTGATACTCAATCACGTAAAAACTACTTTATCGATTGTATTGAATGTTTTTATACTTTAACACACAGGCCTTTCTCTATTAGGAAAATCCACCTGGGGTACGCTCCAGGGGCTTGAAAATTCCCTTCTGTCTTAACCATCAGATAGTAAATATGTGTTTAATCACCTGTCAAAGTAAAAAATAATAATTTATACACATTTTAGTCAGTTATACTTTACAAAATGTCAAGTTACGTGCAGAAGCTTTAGTTTGTCTGGTTTTGTTTTTATTGAGTTTTTAATCAACCACAGTAAAATTTCACAATTTATTAAATCATAAGTGAGTTAACTGAAAAGCTAAAAACTTCGACTTTGATCTTACCTTAGACTTAAGATTCGTCCACACTGGCCTAAAATATTCAGATGTTAGCCTACTGTTACCATTGGAGCTGTTCAACAAAATATCATGAAAGAATTGGAAAAAAATTAATAAATTTCATACGTACTCATGAAAACAGTTTCACTCTACGATTCTCATATTCAGCATCCCATATCCCTATAGTATAAGAAGAAATAGAAACAAAATATTAGAGTGGACAATCAGTGTGAAGGGCACACCGGAAATTGGAGGTCCTACTTTCCGGCACATTCCAAGTGGCGCCAATTTCAAATTTATTTGATACAACTAAAAAGTAGCAGTGTTCTTTCTATTAAGTTTGGTTTTTAAATAAATCGATCCTATTGATTGCAATACGTTATAACATACAAGATAACTTCCACGCAACATGAACGGTATTGATAACTTAAAAGAATGATGAAAACTGAATTGGTGAGTAGCATAAACACAGTTTTCAATAAATAAAATGTAAGCAGGAATAAATATGGCACTGTGGGTAAATCGTGCTAATGGTTTCAACAACAACAAGACCTAAAGAAAGTAAATACACGATAACCAAATTAATTTATTTAAAAGTCTGTAATTTAATATTAATACTACAGTATAAACCTCCAGCCAATCAGGAACGGAGTACCATGACCACTTTCGGTGTGGCACTCAACTAGCGCCCATAACAGAAGAAGAAGATATGAATAATGAGATATGAATGGTCTCTATATGTAAGTTATACCGGCCTGCCCTAGAGTCATTTATTTCAATTTGACGAAAGGTACAGGTAGGAATGTAACATGTAAGATTGATACCATAAATATATGAGTATAAAACATTAATCTTAGATATCTATAATTGCTATACGGTAATCAAGAAGTTCTGTTAATAATAAAGACAGATACTAAAATATTTGTTATATTTTTTCTTGGATCTGGAAGTGATTCTTGGAGTAAATTGGATACAAAATACAACCCTTAAGAGTAAAAGCCCAGCCGAGTTAAGCCCAAATTAAAACTCTGATAGGATATTTAAAAATAACTAACATCTACCAACCTACTCTCTCGAAAAAAATCATCTATTCGAATAAAAGTAACGTGAAGATCCATACTATACCACACTACATACAGTGTTAGAGTATAACATTATATACATGGATCTTATTATTTGATAAAAAATACAATAAAGCTTCACTTTATTTAGAAAATAAAGGACTTTAATAAAATCAAATTTAACCAAATTTGAATCCTCCTGGTCTTAATATGCCTTACATGTTAATATGAGACATATTCTATTCTGAAATGGGGTATTTTATTCATAAACTGTCCAAGTCTTGTTCACATCAATGCGGAATTTAATTCCTGCAGTTGGCGGGCCTGCTTGTCTGTGAGAAGAGCGTTTAAGGAGTTAAGCGCGTTGCAATGACTACTTCGCAACAGAAGGTGATGGTTTGTGCGAAAAGCCTGTTAAAACAGTGGAAAGTAATTTTAGACGTTAATATGGTGGTGAACAAATGACAACAAAAACTACTATCCGTAGTTTCGTAAAGTGTTTGAAGATGTTTAAAAATAGAGCAGTATTTAAAAATAAATAGCCAGGTAGGTCCAGAGCCTCGGAACTTATTGTTTTACGTATCATTATAATAAAAAATTCGATCTTAAATATCAGGTCTATAATTTGTATACATAGTTACCATATTTTGTTTAAATAACATCCATGATAAGAGGCAAATAACAGTGCTAGTGGAGAATAAGAATTATAACTACCAAGAAAAGTATTTAGGATGTGAATGTCTTTTAAAGGTAAAGACACGAATGTTTCTTGGGACATGTGTACAATACAGACAGGAGTGATTCTATTGTTAGAAGCAGAGCAGATGCCAGTTTGCATGTGTCAGATAGAACTCATCTCTCTCTGTCTACTCGTGATATTATTTAATTTGTCAGTACATAACACACAGAGAGAGAATAAAACATACAATATTTCTATACTATTATTTATGTAATGGATTTATTTCATCTTTATAGATCACATCATTTATGTTTATTAATGTAATTCAACGGGCACACAGTCCTATTGAACACTAATTAAAGCTATACTTAATATATGTAAGTTATATGTAAATCGTATGACAAATAATATGTTTTATTGTTTCCCTACAGTCTCAATGCATGCAAGAGCAATAGTATATTGGTGAAAAATAATAAATCAAATCAAATCATCTTTTATTGCATTTTCTTTACAAATTCAACATTGCATCGCAATCGTCAAGAAACCCCTTATAATTATAGTTATAAGCAACCCCTTATACATTCACACACACAGTCAAACTTACATCTTCATACATTCTCTCAAATAACAAATAAAATGTTTCTTGTAAAATGCTTTAATTTTTTAACAAAAATATTTGTTTGCTATTTAAAAAAGGCTATATTTATTAATTGTTGAAAGTTCAGATACCAGACTACACAGTATATTACACATAAATGTATGTAGAATCAATATATACTACAATGGCTTTCCTTAAAAGAATCTCAGACTTAGGTTAAATTTGTCCTTGAAAATATTAAAGATATTATAGACTTAAAGATTTCGGCAATTATCAAATTATAAAACTATACAAAATTGTTTTTTTAAAGACTATTAACTCTGCTTAATATTCCATGTGTTCGGCATCAGAGTCGTTACTCCCTACTGTTATCCTCCAATAGACTCTTAATTGCGTTGTTTGATAGAATCGTTTGTAGTTTTACAACAAGCAATAAGTATAAAATAAAATAGTAGAACTTGATTCACAAATAACAACAAAAAGAAAACAAATCTATTTCATGTACACAATACGCAAGATGTAGAAAAACATAACCTCAAACGGCACACAGCCGTACACTGAACCCCAAGATAAAAAAATGTGTACCTCTCAGCTGACAGCTTGCAAAACTTGCGCTGGTGGTGAGGGCTGATAACTATATCTATGAATACCAAAAACTTCATGAGGCAAACCTAAACTAAAATATATGAAAAATTAATTTGTGTGGGGTTCAGTGGGCCCCTCTGGGTCCTTTGAGTATAATGTCTAATATTTTGTGGTTATTTCATTCGCCAGGTGTACATTTTATGAGAAGGTATTTCTTGATTCGATACTGGATATGTTGTAAAACGTCACTGATGACTCTTCCTTTATTATTCGCTCCCATTCCATCTGCTATTCATAGAATGTTTGCTGATTGTTACCGAGCAATTTACATGCAGAAATATCGTAATTAATTTTACAAAGTGATTAATTTTGTAAAGAAATTACTTTAATATTTTTGAACCTTATAAGTGATGTAGCCTGTAGTCAGTACTTCTGGTACTAATTATAGTGAAGAAGTGGTTTGAGACTTTGTATGTGTTATACAAGATATATGCGGATAGTATTTCAAATCAAATCAAATCAAATCAGTTTTTTATTGCCGGAACATTATACAACGCATGGCAAATGTCATATTTTAACTTTTTACTGGCTAAAATTTTTTGTCAAACACACCACAAGAAATCTCATTCAAACATACAATTTTGCAAACGTACCTACATCCATTCATTCACCAATTATTCCCACTTCCAGCGACGAATTTTGTCAGTCTTTTTAATTGGTGGTCTCCCAATCATAAGCAAAAAACTCGTCAACATTATAAAATGTTTTTGACACTAAAAAGCGTTTCAAACGAGTTTTTAACACTTTGAGTGTTTGAAGTGTTTTTAATTGAATTTGGTAACTTATTGACGAATTGAACACCTGCCTGTGAAGGCAAAGCGTTCATAAACCACCGTTCTGTGCCTACCAGTTCGGTAGTTATCTCTGCCTCTAGTCTCATACATATGTATGTCTCGGCCATTCGTCATGGCACATTTAGACATACAAAACAGAGTTGTTTCCAAGATGTAGAGACTGGGCAGCGTCAACAGTTGCAAATTTTTGAAGGCTTCCTTGCACGTCTCTCTAAATTTCAACTGAGCGATAATGCGGATTGCTTGTTTTTTTGCAGCTTGAACACTCTCAGGAATTGATTGTTTGCACAAGCTCCCCACAACACCAGCCCGTAAGTGAGGTGGGGGTAAATCAAGCCATAATACGCCATCATCAGAACTTGAGAGTCGGGCAGTATTTGGCTAGAGACCTCAAAACATAAATGCCTGAGGCCAATTTTGGAGCAAACGTGGTCGATGTGATCGTTCCAAGTCAACCCTCGATCTAGGTATATTCCCAGGAATTTTGAACAATATACTTCTTCCAGCATAGTGTCAGCCAACATAAACAGCTGGCTCATCATGACTATCTACTGGTCGTAAAGCAAAATTTATAAAATTGGATTTTGCAGAATTTGTTTTAAGATTGAGGCTGTTAAAAATTTTGGACACAGTTGTTAATTTCAACAAAACTATGCTGTTCCAAAGTCAATTTTGATTTGCTAGTGAAACAGAGAGTCGTGTCATCAGCATACTGCACTAGTCTTCCGTGCAGAAGTGATGAACCTACAATCATTGACATAGATCAGGAAGAGAATTGGACTGAGAATTGAGCCCTGTGGGACACCATAACTCAGGTGAATTGGTTCAGATTAATTTATTTGAGATCTGGACAATTTGAGTTCTATGGCTTAGAAAATGATCTGAGCCACTGGAGAGGCACGCCTCGGATGCCCATGAGATTCAAGTTTGTCAAGCATTGTAACATGGTCAACACAGTCGAATGCTTTCGATAAGTCAGGAACACACTCAATGTGTGATCCCGACGTTCTAGTCCCTCTACAACCATGTCGACAAGATTTACAACTGCGTCTATTGTCGACTTTGCCCTTCCTGAAGCCAAACTGGTCTTCCGATAGCTGGTTGTGTTTATTCAAAAATTGAAGCATTCGTGTCAAGAAAAGCTTTTCGAATATTTTGCTCATAACTGGCAAAATTGAGACAGGCCGGTAATTTTGTGGGGATTGGGGATCATCTTTCTTGAAAATAGGGGTTACTTTAGCGGTTTTGAGGACGTGAGGGAAAAACTCCTTGTTCAAAAGAGAAATTTACTAATTGGGTTTAATGGTCTCACAATATGCTTTGAACATTTTTTTATGAGCCACGTTGACATTCAATTTAAATCATTTGTTTTTTTTGGCTGGGAGCTGCTGAATTATTTTTTCAAGCTCTTCCTCAACGACAGGTGCCAGTGCCAGGGAGGCTACTGGACACTGCCTACGTCTTGTGATTCCTTGTGGGGGGTGATGGGCAAGGGCCTTGCTCACAAGCCACAGATCCGAAGAATCTGTTAAACCTATTTGCAACCTCCACCGCGTCCTCCACAAGTCTATCACCACTTTTTAATTTTGATTTGTTTGTTACTTGATTTGTTTTTATTGTTGATGATGTCCATGCAGTTTTAGAAATATTTTTGGAAGATATAATTGATTTGGAAAACATCATATGCCTTTGCAGCTTGGATAACTTTTCTATAAATTCGTTTGTAATTTCGAAAAAAAAACCGCTTGAATTCTTCATTTTGGGACGTTTTTTGGATTTCTGAGAAAATCTTTAGTTTTTCTCTAGAAACCAAAATTCCTTTAGTTATCCATTTGTTGTTTACCCTTTTGGGACAAACTTTTATGGTTTTGAGTGGTCAGTAAATGTCAAGATGAAAGTTGAGTGTATCACTAAACCTTTTAAAATGCTCATCTACTGAATGAATTGAATCTTGGTGTTTCCAATTTTCTTTAGAAAGGGAAGTGTTGAGAAGAGCGATGTTTCCTGGCCTTAAGTCTCTTATTGATTTCGTGATTTTTAGCTCCCTCTCGATTTTTACTCCACTAATTATGGCCTCTTGGCCATAGTGGTCCGAGATAGCTGTATTGACCACGGACACTGCGACACTTGATAGATTGGAGATGATGTTGTCAATTGTCGACTGTGTTAAATGTGTCACAACGCGTTGGCGTTTTGACTAACAATTCTAGGTCAAATGACCTTAACAAGTCGACAAATCGTTTGGTGGAAGGATGATTAGTGTCCATTGCATTAATGTTGAAGTCACCCATTAGGACATAATCCTGTTGATGGCTAGTCAAATCCATCAGTAGGGCTTCAAAATGTGTAAAAAAAATTTTCCTCATTGCCATTGGGAGACCTATAGATTCCGATGACGGTTAATTTTGATCTGTTTGAATTGAATTTTATCCCAACTGCTTCAAAATCTTTTTCGCTAGTTTTTATGGGTGAAAATGGAGAAAAAGTATAATTTTTCTAACAAAAATGGCGACTCCTCCTCCTTTGGAAAGTTGTCGGCAATATGAATTAGCCAATGTGAAATTTGGAATTTTGCATAGGTCGATGTTCTTGTCATTAAAACCGTTTCTCGGTTAAATACAAGTACATCTGTTTTCATTTCTGCACACATCAGTTGAAATTTCGTCAAGCTTGTTAGTGGCAGATTGGGCCATTTTGGTGAAGCAGTCGGATTTGAATCTGATTGAGAAATTTTGAACTCGTTTGTATTTGTTGGGTAACGTCAGTCAATTTTGTTCGTCGGCCAGGCGTGGGGCCCCTAAAAAAACAGAATCAAATTTGACCAAAGGCACCGGCGATGAGGTGGCAGGCGGACAGCTGTTGACGGCCTCGGCGAATGTCTTATTGCCAGGACGTGTCATCGCGCCCTCTGTAGATGGCTCCAGCGCGAATCTCGAGGAAGCAGGTCTGGCCGGCCGTCATAAGTAGAGGAACTGGTCTCGATGTAAGTGGACCCAACGATGACCGGCTCCACAGGCTGCACCGTCTTAGAGTCGTGATTGTTCTTACAAAGTTACCATAATCGATTGTCATTGGTCAGTGCAACAGTTGGGAAATTATAAACTCTATGTTAAGTTCTTGTTAACATTTTTAAAATTTGATTTCAATGAAAATGTAAATAATCGGACCTTTCCGTATATTATAATTATAACTCCACTGTCATTGCAGCCTTGTGACTGAAGTTGAGAATAATCATTGGAAACAAAATGGAAAAGAAAAATGTTCAATACTTGAACCAGTACAAATATATGAGTTAATAATCATATATTTGTCTACACCAGCAGATAGGTTTGGAGATGATTCTCATACACAGGAGCGGATGGCCGGAACGACTGATCGAGATGTAGTTTACAGTTTAAGTATGAGAGGAGAGAGGTGATGATTAATAGCTGTGTTAAGTTGGCACATCTGATTATCACCAACTTTTCCAATGACGCAGTGTAGCGGATACGGTGGTTAACTGAGTCAAGCAACGTCAAGCGTGGCTGCTGCTTGGATGAGTGACCGCTGAGCGATCCTGTCCCAGCAAGTAGCCCACCAGAGCCGTCATTGGTGGTGGTTTGGAAGTCATTTCCGGGTTCCTCGTTGCTTTCCAGGTTGTGCCAAAGAGAGCGTCTTAGTACTAATTTTCCCTGGTGAAATATGATATTCTTGATCTTTTTAACGTTTAGCAGATCAACACTTGTTCCTGTATACTAACATTGCTTCTCTGATCCAAGGGAGAAGTCCGCACGACTGAACTACAGGTAGTTCACGGCTAGTTTAACAGCAACTATGAGAGGAGTGATGCAGTGTAATCAGCTGTTACACATCTGGTTCTAATCTACCGTTAGGTAGATCAACATTGGTTCCTGAATACTAATATTCCTTATATGATCTAAGGGAAAGGTCCGCACGTCTAAACTGCAGGTAGTTCACGGCTAGTTTTACAGCAACTATGAGAGGAGTGATGCAGTGTAATCAGCTGTTACACATCTGGTTCTAATCTACCGTTAGGTAGATCAACATTGGTTCCTGAATACTAATATTCCTTATATGATCTAAGGGAAAGGTCCGCACGTCTTAACTGCAGGTAGTTCACGGTCGGTTTAACACCACGTATGGAGGAGTGATGCGGAGTAATTAGCTGAGTCAAGTAAACACATCTGGTTCTAATCTACCGTTTAGTAGATCAACACTTGTTCCTGAATAATAATATTGCTTCTCTTATCCAAGGGAGAAGTCCGCACGACTGAACTACAGGTACTTCACGGCCAGTTTAACAACAACTATGAGAGGAATTATGCGGTGTAATCAGCTGAGTCAAGTAAACACATCTGGTTCTAATCTACCGTTTAGTAGATCAACACTGGTTCCTGAATAACTAATATTGCTTATATGATCTAAGGGAAAGGTCCGCACGTCTAAACTGCAGGTAGTTCACGGTCAGTTTAACACCACGTATGAGAGGAGTGATGCGGTGTAATCAGCTGAGTCAAGTAAACACATCTGGTTCTAATCTACTGTTTAGTAGTACATCAACACTAGTTCCTGAATAACTAATATTGCTTATATGATCTAAGGGAACGGGCCGCACGTCTGAACTGCAGGTAGTTCACGGCCAGTTTAACACCACGTATATGAGGAGTGATGCGGTGACTAATCAGCTGAGTCAAGTAAACACATCTGGTTCTAATCTACTGTTTAGTACATCAACACTGGTTCCTGAATAACAATATTGCTTCTCTGATCTAAGGGAGAGGTCTGCAAGACTGAACTGCAGGTAGTTCACGGCCAGTTTAACACCACGTATGAGAGGAGTGATGCGGTGTAATCAGCTGAGTCAAGTAAACACATCTGGTTCTAATCTACTGTTTAGTAGATCAACACTGGTTCCTGAATACTAATATTGCTTATATGATCTAAGGGAAAGGGCCGCACGTCTGAACTGCAAGTAGTTCACGGCCAGTTTAACACCACGTATGAGAGGAGTGATGCGGTGTAATCAGCTGAGTCAAGTAAACACATCTGGTTCGCATCTAGTAGATCAACACTTGTTAACATTGCCTATTTATTTTATCATGAATTTGATATATTATTAAAGCTAATTGTATTTATATCAATTTATTACCAGTAGATTATTAGTATTTTAGGTTAAAGACAATGTACATTTTGGTAATCTAGCTTTATAAGCAAAAATAGTGCAACCATTTATTATTCTATTTTTTATCTTTATGACATTAATAAAATAATAAGATAGGAAACCAATGTATAAATTATTTATTATTATTAAATTATCTTAGTGTTCATTTTCACATGAAGGTTTTTAAAATGTATTGTTCCGTTTGATAGATCTACCCGCATGAAAATAGTTCGATGTCGGTTATTCGTCTGAATCCCCGTCCTTCACTTTGCAATCTCACTGCTACAACATTTACCTCTATTATATAAAAATAAAAATCCGTTTCAACATTAATGGCAATAAATAAACAGCATCAACAAGTGTACGTATATTTTAATGGCAGTAAATCAATCACTGTAGATGAGGCAAGAAGTTTATTATGTTAGCATTGTTTCTTTACTATGTTTTCCTACTTATTTAATTAATGATTATTTTTAAATTTTACTTTGCAATATTAGTTTATATTTCACATTGTTCAGAACGTACCGGTACTTCCATACTCTGTTTACCATTTAAAAGTGCATTGATTTAAAACAATGTTGTATTATTTTCTATACTGTACAGTGTTTTGGGAGTTTTAAAATATTGCTGAAGAAATATTTGAATATGCTAAGTCGTTATTTATTTCGACCCGCAAAATATTGTTTCTGACCTGGTTAGAGAGGCAGTAGAAATATTAAAATACTACATTACTAATTTAAATACTTTTAAATATTATAGTAACTCAAAATTACCAAACAAACAAACTAAGATAGCTTATTATTTTAAAAATTAGTCCTTTAGAAAAAATTTTAAAATGTATAACACTTCTTACAAACTCTGCAAGTTTCCTTAAGTATTAAGGAAAGTATTGCAAATCAGTATAAATTTTTTAAATATTTCGTCCAAAGAATAGAATAGGATACAAAAAAACATTGGAAACAGTATAATTCAAACTGTAAGAACATTTTAAATAATTCCAATTCATTTTAACTTTGCACAAACCACGTCGTCATTAGCTTTTATATTTTATCTGATAAAAAGAACACATTTATTTTAACTTTACATTTAAACTAGACATTTGAAAATATGATTTTGCACCAGAAATAAAGAAAATTTACATATAAATCAAGTTTTATTACAATTTTGTCATCTCCCACTTAAGCCGTCTTGACACTATGGCATGACGCGATTGTGTAAATTAAACCTTTTTATTAACAAATTCGAGAAAACACTTAAAGGTTATATTGCTATAAAATAATGGAATTAGAAAGTAGATTAAAAAATATTTCAACAAATAAAACAAGCAATGAAAAAAATTAAGTTTAAACTTCCATCGCTTGGTTGGAACTAGGCGCTAACTTTAAGATACCCATGAGGTTTTTCCCACCAGAGAATCGTAACTTCGTTTATAGCACCGACACAAAGGTTTATATATCTCTAGCTTGATGTTAACTCTGACGGTCACAATGCAATCTGCTCGTAATAAATTATATCTATAACGCGTTAGAATAACAGCATATATAAAAATAGAAATCCATCAAGTACTTTTGTTTACATAAAAAATATTGATTATATTATTTCATATAAACCACAAAACGAGACTATTTTGATTGATTGTTTATTTACATATGCTGTCTACATCTATTTTAATGTATAAATAGGGTTACTTTAAAACTTGAAAACAGCAGGAGATAACACAATAAAATTTTGCATACCGTTACTGGCAATAGCTATTTTTTCTTGTACGTGGTGATCGGATGTCACCTTTTGGGGACGGCCTGTCGTATGTAAGAAGAAAATCTCTAAAGACAGCCTATGTTGCGTTGTACATAATTTTAAAGGTCCAGTTGAACTAAAAACAATGCCAAAAACCGGAATTCAAACGGTCAATGCAATCGCAATAAATTGCTGTTTAAATTTAAAAAAATGTTAATGCCTTGTGCATTAGAAATAACTAATACTGTACCTGTTACAAGTTGAAGGCAATACTATGAGTGAACTAATTTCAAAGTAGAGGTTCAAAATATTCCCCTCCGACCGCATGGCAATGTGCTAACCGGTTATAAATCTGACTACTGCATTTGGAACGTGTTCTTGTGGAATAGCTTGAGCTTCCTGTGCTATCATATTTCTGAGTTAGAGCAAATCTGAGGGTAAGTTTGATAAACATTGTCTTTGAGGTTGCCCCATAAAAAGTAGTCAAGCGGAGTTAGGTCAGAGGAAGGAGGAATCGTTCGACATCTTCCAATTTACCGGTGTGGGAATATTGTATATAAGTATTGCCTCACTTGAACATCATAGTGTGGCGGTGCTCCGTCTTGTTGGGATAAACATGTTTAGGAGTTAGCGCCATGACTATCTTCTAAAACAGGAAATATCTCATTTTGCAACATATCCTGTTACTTGTTGAAATTTAAATTTCCATCAATGAAAAATTGTCCTATAATTGAATTACGTATTATACCTGCCCACACGTTACGTTTTTTGGGGATGTTGTGCGTGACACTCTAACGTCATGTGTGGGTTAACATTATCCCAATATTATTGGTTATGCCTGTTGACATGGCCATTCAATATGAAAGTCGACTCATCTGAGAATACAAAGCGTCCAAAAATTATTTGGCTTTGGTCAATACTATCCATAATAATTTCATAGAATTCCATCCGGTGATCAAAGTCCTCTATGCTCAGAGTAACACAGCATGCTTTGAAACCAAACTTAAAACTTTGCGAACTAACTGATTCATTTGGACTTTTGGTAATATACAGAAGAATATATAATGAGCCTGTCACAATAGCTGGTCGTCCAGGTCTGACATGATCCTTACCAGTACCAGCTTCTGAAAACGGGAAACTGCGTATTGTGGAGTGGATTTATGAATATGATTGCTACCAGGAAAAATATTGAATAAATCTGTAACTTCTATACAGGGAATTACATTATTACTCTATCCGCGCATCATTGAAAGAGTAGAGTAATTCTTTCACGCTTACTACGCGACGTAGCTGAACATAGAGAATTTTGAAAATATATTTTAATACTTATAGTAACAAGATTCAACAGCAACATCTACTGCAGCTTGAATGCAAGTCATAAAGAGTGTTAACATGAGATAATAGACTATTGTGGGGAAATCCAGTGAATGGGGAAACCCTAACAGCACTACAACTTTCACTTAGCAGTTTACTTCTTTTAGCAGCAGTAATTTCTTCTGATCACGCTTAGCACTTTGCTAGACAGCCAGAGGGAAGCATTTTGAACACCTACTGTGAAATTAGTTCACTCAAATATTACCATCAACTTGTAACAGGTACAATATTACAAATTATTTACGTACAATGTATTAAACATTTTTAAAACTTAAAACAACAATTTATCCTGACTGGATCAACCTTTTGAAGTCCGGCTTATGGCAATATTTTTATTCAACTAGACCTTTAAATTATGTACAACTCAACATAGGCTGTCATTAAAGATTTTCTTCTTACCTACGACGCGGGTTGTCCCCAAAAATCAACAACCTATCATCATGTATACAAAAAAGTAGCTTACTATTACCAGTAATGCTGTGTCACATTTGGTTATGATATCGTGTCATAATAATACCTCAGTTTTAATAATTATTTAGTTTTCTTATATTTATAAGCTCCTGGGCCCACTGGTTGTGTCAGGCGAATGTTAAGTAAGCAAATAATTCTATATACATTGTGTACAGATAAGATGGTGATTACTTAGGTGTTCTGCTAAGAGGTAACTATAGATATAATTGTACAATTACATATAATTGAATATTGTGATGGGAACGGAGTCAGTCATAGAAAAGTACTGGTTGTTGTAAAAAATAATTAGGCATATACTTTTTCCGACTGTTGTTTTGAGTACTCTATTTTTTTATAATATTTTTCGAACTGGTGTCAATATTTGAAAATTTAATAACGATGCGGGAAGCGGGAGGGGTTTGGGCTGTCTGTCGTTCGTTTTGATTTTGTCTGAGTCTCATTGATAAGTCATAAGTGCTTGATTTTTTTTTCGGTTTGTTGTATATAAAGTAGAATGGATAAAATGATCAACTTTTTTGGATAAATATACAAGGATTGACTGCCAGACTATAGAGAATAACTACGAAACAAGTAGTTTTGGGTCAGAAAATGGGCTTAAGATATTCTACTTGAATATAAGAAGTTTTTATAAAAACTTCGAACAACTTTAGCGATTTATTTAGAGGGTATGAATATGAGATGGGACCTCATTATACTGGGGGAGACTTGGCTCGGTGAGGACGATGTCGGGGTGCAACTCGAGGGCTACAACTTATATAAAACGTATAGGGGAAAACAAGGAATGATGGTGTGTTAGTGTTTGCGAGTGAGCGTGTGTGTGTGTCGGTGCGAGAGGAGGAGCTGGCGACGTGTATGGACTCAGCCTGGATTTCATGTATAACAAACAAACAATGTAACGTACTCGCTTTTTGTAACAGGACTCATGACAGTGACCTAGACATCTTTACTAACGCTTTAAACCAATACTACTCAAATACTGATAAAAGCAAAACATACATCCTTATTGGTGACCATCAATGCAAACCTAATTAAAACAGATAACAAACTGAACGTTACTTGGACGTGATGTATGAGACTGGTTTTATGTGTGGTATTACGGAACCGACTAGAGTCGTAGGGGACAGTAAGACTTGTATAGACCATATATTTGTGAAGCACAATAACTATGATCAGATTAAAACTGCTGTAATAGCGAATAATATTACAGATCATTACAGTATTGTGTTAAACATTGAAATAAATTACCCTCGGTCTAATCCAAGCTATCCAATTGCCACTAACTACATCTTAGACAAATACAAATTGCAACATAACATAAACGGGTGTGGATGGACTCAATGTTTTTGACACAGCGGATCTCAATACTAGCTCTAATCTGTTTTTAGCCACTATAAAAGACTGTACGGACAACGCGTGTAAAAATATTACTAATACCAAACCGAGACTACGTAAATTGAAACCTTGGATTACAGAAAGCCTAGTACGGTCTATCAGGAAAAAGAGATAAATTGAGTAAGCTTTTGAGAAAACAACCATTTAATACTGATTTGAAACTTTATTTCATGACATACAGGAACAGACTGGACAGACTTATAAGGATTACAAAAAAGAACTACTTTAGGACAAAAATTAACAATAATTGCAATAACTCTAAAATTTTTCGGCAAGCCGTCAACGAAATGAGTGGAAGGACTAATAAAAATGACGGATTTCCTCTAGAAACAGTATACAGGTAACAGACTTTACGCAACGATGAATGATGTAAGTAAACAGGTGGCCGACGAGTTCAATGACTATTTCTCACAAGTTGGATTTAACTTGGCTAGCTTAATCGACTCGAGCGGTCCTCTTGTTGTAGACGATAACGACTATACTGTGGACTCTGTTTTTACTATGAGAACTGTCACGGAACAAGACTTATACAACTGTGTCAGTAGCCTACGCGGAGGCTCAGCTCCTGGGTACGATTGCATTTCCGCTTCCTTTCTTAAAGACAACTTTTCAGCTGTTTTGTGAACCTCTGCTACACATTATTAACAGTAGCATACGTTCCGGGAAGTTTCCCGATGCTTTCAAGGTTGCTAAAGTGATTCCACTGTTTAAGAGCAATGATATTACAGAAAAATCTAACTTCCGTCCAATTAGCTTACTTAGTGTCTTCTCTAAAGTGTTAGAGAAAATCGTAAGAAATCAACTCACGGATTATATTGAAAGACTAAATATTCTGACAGACCGCCAGTTCGGGTTCAGGAGATCTAAAAAAGTGGCCGATGCGCTGTTCTCAGTAACGAAAGATATCAATTTGGCATTAAACAAAGGTAACCGATGTTTATTAATATTTCTAGATCTAGCAAAAGCATTTGATACGGTAGAACCGAAAAAATTACTTCAGAAACTTCATTTGGATTGGCGTACGTGGAACATCATTTAACTGGTTCCAAACATACTTGGCTAACAGAGAGCAGTATTAACAACTATCAATGGTGGTTAATAGTGACCTGAAACCCGTCAACTATGGTGTAATCCAGGGGAGTACTCTTGGACCATTATTATTTTTAATTTACATGAATAATATTTCAAAAATCAATATTTCCGGTAGCTTGTATCTTTTTGCTGATGACACTGCAATTTTATTCCAAGCGGAAACGTGGGACGATATTTTCGTAAAAGCAGCTCAAAGTATGTCAAAAATAAAAAAAAATGGTTTGAATCAAAATTTGTTAACCTTGAACGTTGCTAAACAAAATTTATGCCCTTATCATTACGCGAATCCAGCGACACTTCGATTCATAGTATTAAGCTCCACGTATGCGACGACTTCACTCGTAATACTAATTGCCCTTGTGACATAATTGACCGTGTTAATGAGTATAAAATATCTTGGCGTTATGTTTGACAATCGATTGACGTGGAATGTACACGTAAGTTATATATAAATAAGAGATTAAGGAAAATGATTTTCGCTTTTCAACAATTACATGAAGTGCTGTGACAATTAGAGAAATTAGGATGGTATATTTCGCATATGTGCAGTCAATTATTGAGGGGGGAATTTTAGCATGGGGGGGTGCTTACAGGACAGTTATAGATCGGCTTCTCGTCACACAGAAATCTATTATGAAGGCGGCATTGGGGAGGTGTCGAAGGTACTCTTCGGATGCTTTGTACAATGAAATGCAAGTTTTGGATGTTAGACAGCTTTACATCAAAGCACTTGTTATTTACGTTTTTAAACATCAACCAAACCTATTTGAACTCTTTTGCCTCATGAATATTCCACAAGATACGCTACTACAGGACAGACTAGAATTCCGAGGTTAATTAAAACCTTCTCTACTACTAATACATTATATAGCACACATTATTTTTAATAAATTGCCGGATTCCATAAAAAATACTAATTATATAACAATGTTTTCTCTAAAAAGAAGAATTATTAATTGGCTAAATTTGGTGGGAAGAGATCGTACTGAATTCTTAATTACTTTAAATTATAGACAATAGATGATGTGGGTTTAGGATGGGAGGCGGAAAAAATGAATATAAAGTGTTGGTGTAACAGGCATGTAAGGATGTAAGCGTGAGTATGTTTGAAATATACTGGAAGCATTTGGGTTTGTTTGGAAGTATATAGCTAATAAGATTGTATGTATGTTGGCTTGTAAGTAAATATTAGAAAATAAGTAATATATTGTGAGCGAGTTTTTAGTTTTTGTGTAAATATGTGTGTGCGAATGTGTGTGTGTGTGTGTGTGTGTGTGTGTGTGTGTGTGTGTGTGTGCTGCACGCGAGCGTTTTGCGCGCGCGTGTGTTTGTGAACTTGAGTGTGTGTGTGTCTTCTGGGGGAGGTCATGCGAGACTAATACGTTGATGCCATAAATATAGATAACAAACCCTCGATGATAAGGAATGGTGAATTTTTTGTACGCAGTTTTTCCGATGTCCGTCTGCAAAACTAAGAGTTGCACCAAGGCCTGCCCGTGGTCTTGATCTCCGACAGTTGGTCGTTTGTCTTTCTAATAATTATTATTTCTATTCACTTACTTCATCTAGATACATTCTCACTTTAGTTTTATTTTTCATTCTATGAAACATTATTTTTACTTTATTTTATTAAATTTTTTTTACTTAATAAGATATAACAACATTTTTAAGGTTTGAAATACCAATCAAGTACTTTGTGGTGACTCGTTCTCACGCACAGGCTTTAGTAGCCCATGTGAGAATATTTCTCAAATAATTAAATTAGGAAAATATAAATTTATTTTACACAATATACGTTAAAACCCAAATATTTTATGGTAATTGTATATTTTTAGACAATGAATATATTAATATAATTATATCATTTGTAATTTTTTTTGGAGAATAAACGATTTTTGATTTTTTTTTTGGATCTCTTGTCGTTTAAAAGTTATAATGTCGTCCTAATACATAAATCCTTATTTGTCACCCTGTTAAAAAATGTGCTAAGCGTTTAAACACTATCAATAAACAAAACCTACTTAAAATTAAAACAGATACTGGTATATAACCTGAACAACTTGTAGAATGTACCAAAAAGTAAGTTAAAGAAAACAGGTAATTCTTATGTATGTACTGCGTATTGGATAATTTACGAGTACATCCATCCTTAAAATTCTACAACTAGAGGATTTGTAGATAGTAAATGAACAAATGTATGATCTATAAATTCCTAATAACACATGAGAACTGGTAGTATATAATTATTATTCAATTAACCTTCAGAGAAGACTAAAGTCAGGGTTTGTTACTGTACTTATTTTTTAAAACAATTTAAAACCTTGATGCGTACGTAGTAAAGCTGTATTTTACTTATACGTATTATATAATTTGATTATTAATCTCGGTATTTAATTTTGATTATACATTTTAAAAAATTACGTAATTATTATTTATGGTTGTTTCTGTCTTGATATTTTGAATGCCACAATTGTGAATTATTGTTTGTTCAGCTTTATCGTGACTTAAAATATGATAAAGCAGCTTCAGTTACATATTAAATCGAATAAAAACCCGTTTTAAATGATTTAGCTCTTACATTAAATTGCTTTTGTACAAATGCAGTTCTTAAAGTTCGACCACATATCATAGTATATAAAAAAGTTTTGGAAAGACCACTAAAGTTCGATAAGCAATACTTTAAACTTTCTTGTTAATAAATTGCCACTGAATTATATAAAACTCATATTTTTTTGTATGTATGTATCTGTATACAGTACATTACTGTAAGTATGAAGTTCATAAACCTCTGAACAGGGTATATAATGGTGGGTAAATGTAATAATAATTCCTCTATTAATGATCCCTTCTTAAACTCGTGCAAAACTTTGATAGAAATATCCTACAGACTTGAAACTAGCTACATAGGTACCTTTTGGTTAATTAAAGAACTTTATTGATTTTTAGAGGCTAAAAGGTCAAATACTGAATGTAATACATGCATACATACATACATAAGAGTAATTCTGATAGCAGCGAGGAAATTGCAGAATAAACAAATATTTTTATTTAAACAAACTGAGTAAAATCATATGATATTTAACCATGTTATACGTAACACAGAAGATGGAGTTACTTTTCTGGATTGGTTGTTAAGAACTTCGTTACGTCATGGCGTGTTCTCCGATATAGGCCTACACAAACGTATCGATTTATTATTTCCACGGGTTCTTATAAAATGTTCCAAAACTCTACTTTTTGTATTTAACGTAATCATCAAATATTGCTACATAATTATCTCACTGTAACCCTTTCTTTAACCCTATTAAAGTGTGTTAAGGTTGTATTCTTTACAAAAATGGATGTTTACATAACCATGCGTTATTTTAATAACTTCAATGGTGTTGAATCTGAATAAAGAAACACGAAAATAGGTTATTTTTGACGATGGAAGGATTGTGATGGAAACAGGATTTTTCCGGACATTTGCCATCGTTAAGTGAAACAAGAAAACAGTAACACTACGTTTCGAGATCTGCAATCTGATCTCTTCTTCAGGTAAAGAACTAACCTAATACATAATTACAAACTAGGTTAAAATAAACAAATCTTACTAAAGCGTTGTGGCACGCCTGAGTCAGGAATCACAACCTGCATGTTGTATGTCAACTTCACTAACACTAAAGACATGCACTTAATAAAAAAACTATACAAAACACTAATCATTAAACTAAACTACGGAATACAGGTCACAATATGTCTTCACTCGTCTACTAACCATCTACGACTGACCAGAGGGGGTAGCCAATGGTAATCGTGACGGCCGGCTAAAACAAGATGGCGGAAATACAAGGGAAGGGGAACAGGAATGGGCCCTTTCGTTATTATTGGTTCATGCGAGATGAACTTCTTAAAACCATATTGTGACTCCGCATTGGTTTATTGCAAATATCCGATCCGTTTGATACTTTTGGTTTTAAGAAGTTCATCTCGCATGAACCAATAATAACGAAAGGGCCCATTCCTGTTCCCCTTCCCTTGTATTTCCGCCATCTTGTTTTAGCCGGCCGTCACGATTACCATTGGCTACCCCCTCTGGTCAGTCGTAGATGGTTAGTAGACGAGTGAAGACATATTGTGACCTGTATTCCGTAGTTTAGTTTAATGATTAGTGTTTTGTATAGTTTTTTTTATTAAGTGCATGTCTTTAGTGTTAGTGAAGTTGACATACAACATGCAGGTTGTGATTCCTGACTCAGGCGTGCCACAACGCTTTAGTAAGATTTGTTTATTTTAACCTAGTTTGTAATTATGTATTAGGTTAGTTCTTTACCTGAAGAAGAGATCAGATTGCAGATCTCGAAACGTAGTGTTACTGTTTTCTTGTTTCACTTAACGATGGCAAATGTCCGGAAAAATCCTGTTTCCTTCACGAAAATAGGTGTAGGTTTAAGTTATAATAGAAACATGTATATACAAATAGATCTACGTTGAATAGGATTTACGTGTAAGTAAATCACTGCAGTGACATACAGGGAATCACAGTAAGTAGTGACGTCAGAACAGTTGGAGCGCACTACCTATTATAACAGCTGAGGAACCGGTTTATGCATAGGTCGTAAGAGCCACTGTCCACTTCACAACGATGCGCGGTGCTGTAGTGTGCGCCTGTGTGTGTATCGCACTGCAACTATGTGTCCTACTCGTCGTTCAAGTTGACTGCCAGTTGGTTCATACCCCGTCCAACTCTTTTAGAGAAGAAAGTAAGTAGATACTTCTCTGAGATACCCTGAATAATCTAGTAACCTATTTGATTGTGAGTGAATGTCAAGAATGAAATAACCATACAGTTAAGATACATTTTGTGTGTATGTGTTTGGAGTGTTAGTGGACATTACAGGAAGTAATATATACATAAACTGTATATAACATATGTAGGCTGCATATGATAAACTGATTGCATCACTAATGGAGGGTTACATATTATTTTGTTTCAGTTTACGACTATCATAATAGTTATAGCTTTTGTCACGAGGCATACAGTATTATTTTTCCTGAACACTATATAATAGTAGAATTAAATTCGCATAATTAATGAAGGTAAACTACTAGGCATTGTATATCTGATATTATGCTCTTTTTTACAAACAAAGTTAGTAAGTATATACCTTTAAAATCATATGATAAGATCGTGTACTAAACAAATACCTAGGCATAGATACACATTTGATTTTCTAATTTTCATAATATGAAATTTGTAGGTTTTCTTTTATTTTTGTAAGCTCTTGTATGTTATGTTGGCTGAAACACTGTTAAAATTCAAAATTCGCAGATTGATACCATATGATTACTACGTTAATATTGTGTATAAAATTGGTAAAATACTCTTCATACAGCAAACATATGTGTTATGAATCTATAGATAACTGTATAGCTTACATTATTACTAGTAGCTCTTTGCAAACTCATTGTTGCAGACATGACCAAATTATTCTTAGCATTATTTTACTTAGGACAAGAAGCTGAGGAAACCCCTTATTGCACTTAGTCCTAAAAGGACTTCCGCTCTGAAATCCAAAGTTTTTTTGTAGGGTTTTCAGGATAGACAAAGCCGGTGATAAGTACCGCTTCCTTTCAAGACCCCATGAGATAGGATCGCGGGCTCTATATATCAGTAATGTCACCTTGGGAGAAGTGGAGGCTAACTCTCTCATATTGTCTAGTAAAACGATATACTAAAAACAAGCAGTGCACCGAATTGTACTTTCAAAAGTATTGTCTAAAACTAATTTAAATGTTATACCTCAGCTAATGGTTTGACCCCACGCACTGCATTACTATTGTTTCCGAAGTTTTACTTTTGTAACTCAATAAAAGACAGTTTTTCTCGAAGTGAAAGAATATCTATAATTGAATTGCATAATTTTATATACATTTTTTATAAAGTATACATAATTAGGACTATTAGAACCTTAATAGCTATAGATTTTCAAGGTTTCAATTTTCTGACTAAAATGAATTTATATATAAAATGTATGCGCATTTAAACTATTTTATCAGACTGCAATAAAATTGTGTTTGCGCCATTTAAGAATATACAAAAAGGTGTGTTTATCGTGTAAGGACTATGTGAAAAAACAGAGATCAGAAATATAAAAGAAATATTTCAGCACTGAAGTCACGTCGTCTGTATTACACAAATACAATACAAATATTTCTAGGTACAGATTCATCTAAGATATTTCTAGTGCCATGGTTCAGTTTACCTTGTTATCCCGATGAGGAAAATATATATACATACGTAGAACTGAGAAGATATTACGGTTTAGAGGGAAATTCTTTGTAACACCAATTAATTTCCGGTAAAAGGAAGGACTCCTTATTAGGTTCACGAAAAATTTCAACAAAAACCGTTTATAAGGTATTGCGTTATAGAAATATAGTCTTTCTTCGGATTGTAGTCTGGGAAAAATGAATCGATGAGGCATGTTATTGTTAATTTTGCTGACTTCAGCTAAACCACTGTTAAAACTCCAGATCGAAATATGAAGCAAGTCCACGGATAGTTGAGTTTATAACAGACTTTAAATATTATTTTGCAAATGATTAGGTGTTTTTGATTAGTTACTGCCACAATATGGAGTCAAAATTACATATTACATTTGTCTTTGTGACTTTTATTTCAACCAATTGTACTGAGATTTTACATGGACAATCTTAGGGTATCAGTCATGAATATATGCCTATTTTTATTTCGAAACTCCCTCCAGGTTACGTCCCGCCGGTCTCTAAAGAAGCGAAAAATCCCATCTTGGTTACCTAAAGTTGTAAAGCATTGATCAAAAGAGCCTACTAAATGTAATAAGCCATTCTGTGTAAACATTGTTTTATGACAGAAAAACCACATGTTTAATTAATATAACATTCAATTTATTTACGTTTGCAGTGTAAAAGCATAGATAGAATAAGCTTGATAGAAAAAACACCTTATTTCAACCTAATCAGCAACCACTATTAAGCACAGTAAGAAAATATTCATTAAAATTTTTGTAAAAATGTACTTTTAACTGTAAACTTTAGTGCATATTAAGTACGCCATGCTTGTTCAGTACTGTAATGCAAATATAAAAGACAAAGTTACTATCTAACTTATGAATTTAAAGATTGTTATAAAACCCATTTTAGTTGCCTTTGGACATAAGTGGGATTCGCAGACCTGTGTATGTATATATGTTTTCCTTGATCGGAAAATAAGGTAAAATGAGCTATGGCACAAAAATACGAAGACTAAAGAAAATTGAAATGGCCATAAATATACACTTCCTGACAGATTTTCTTACTCGTGGTGACTTAAAATTGGCGTCGGAAATATATTTCGCTGGAACCAAAAGTGCTCCTACACGTGCTAAGTCTTTGAAATTGCATGGGAAGCTGCGGGTAACTGCAACTGCAATCACAAAGGACCAGACACCAAAAGCATTTTTTGAGCAATATAATATTATCAAAGGAAATTTCGTCTATTTTTCACTTCATCCTATTAAATAATAAATACTTTCACTAATAAAGTTGTAAATAAGGTATAAATTTGACTTTGATGTTGCTTCAAATTGCTCTAACATATTTCAAATGTAACTGAAATCGTTGAAACAAATACTTATATAATACTAGCGGGCCCGGCGCGCTTTGCTGCGCATTTCAATAATTTTTTGCAAAAGTTGCCCGCGGCTTCGCACGCAATTTCCCGTTGAAAACAGTACACTATATTCACTTATTCTTTTTCTATCACATTCTAAACATTGCTGAGATAATTGATAGTCGTTCCATCGTGAGCCTCTTGGGCGTATTATGAAGGTATGTACCATATTCCTGCCTCTATCTAGCTGTTACCCACGGCTTCGCACGCAAATCTTAAGAACCGAAGTCCTTATATTACTTAGTAAATTTTTTTTTTACTATGATGATAAATTTTAGATTAAATTAGTTATATCTCCGATGCCACGATTGAGCTTGCTTTGTTGTCTCGATCGAGAGAATATGTACACACGGAGTTTTGAGAACCATACTTTAAAAAAAAAAAACAACTAAGGTTGATTTTATAACATTCTTTATATTTGTAGCCAACGTAAGATAGTAATTATGATATCTGCATTACTCTTCTGATCAAGCATGAGCATGGTTTATATTAAATAAATATTGCAGTTAAAGGTGAATTTTTACGTCAAATTTGAATTGTATTATCTGGATAGTAAAGTCTATGTTTAACAGTGATTGCAAAAACAGTTTAAACAAAATTTGTCGTTTCTCTTAAGCTTACTCTATGCTTTAAAACTATAAGTGTAATATATGTTTACAAAGAACAGCTGATTAAAAATTTGAAAAGACGTTAACATATGTTTGCTGCAATGCATTTCTTATGGGTATTTCTGTAACCAGTGGGGCGGAATCCTGAATCGGGAAAGGGATGGGCATAGCTTATAAACCTTCTCCGTGGAAAAATACATATACGTACAAATTTTCATCATGATCGGTCCAATAGTTCACGATTCCATAAAGGACAAACATACAAACATTCATTTTTATATATATAGATATTTGATGATAAGCAATGTAGAGGGATCACGAGCAAAGCCGCAGGTAGGTACTAATACTTATTATTTTATAAAATTTAAACGTAAACAGATGTTTCAGCCTTTCAGTTTAGTGTAAGTTAGAATATATTTCTAATATGTTCTATATATGTTTCAAATTAGAATTATAAAACATAAATATTCGATTTTTTCCAAATTCGAAAATATTTTAAGGAATTTTCTAATGTTCTTATTTGTATAAATCTTTCTAGGATTTCAAAGAATATTTTACGAAAAGAAATTAGCTGACTTGGTGTAGCCCTTCTCAAAATTTGAGCTTAGCAAACATTTCCCTATTAAATTTGTGTTTGGGAAATAATAAAATGAGTTGTTATAGACAGTATGATAGAGTCTAAGTAACAGAAACAGAAAGATACATTTCAACCAGTCCACAACACTAAACATTAAATATAATAACAAATTGGAAACAAACCTTAGTAGACTAAGATAAAAAGATCCATAGTGTCAAATCACAGATTAATTTTAAAGTAGCACGGTAAATATACATTAAAGATCCACGATTGCTATAATAGATAAACGTGCTTTTCATACCTACTAAATGGACCATATAAAAATATGGTTCTTCTAATAAATGTTTTAAGTTAAATAATATATTTCATGAAGTAAAATTCTTAGTATGATTGCAAACCGAATTCGTGCTAATTACCCATACATTTAATAATTTTGTTTCTTAAAATATTTATTAACATAATGTTTGCTTCGAAAGAAAGATTTTGTAAGAGATTTTATATTTAATGGTAGGGTTTATTCCATTAAATATGAAACGAGAATCTGCTTCTTGCAGTAGTCTCTTCATTCTGGAAAAGTTTGATAAAAATTGCATTTTATCAACAAGGATTCAATGAATATTGGAATTGTAAATTACATTTTGAAATTGTAAATACTACTTTGTCCCAATTTAAAAAATGAGCATAAATAGATTTTGAACTTTTAATCCTAACTCATAGTTCACAAAAAATGATAGTTTATCGGCATTGTGTTAAGAATAGATTTATTAGTAATAAAATTTGATTGTAATTAAGGTTAACAACAATTGTATTTCTTATAGTACCCAACTGTGATATACACTAGGCCTAAAAAACTAAACAGTATCAGGAAGCTTGAGTTAAAGAACTATATACCTCTGAGGTATATATCTCTTCATTTCAATAAGCTCAAACATTTTTACAGTACACAAATAACTGCCTATTAATTTACCATTTTTAATACTTATTGCAGATGAAGAGTGCCGAAGAGAAGGAGAAAAGGTTTGGCTGTGTAAGAGAGATAAGGATTGCCGTGGAGCTAGAAAGTTGTTACAAAGTGGAGGTAAACTTGTCTCCTGTTTCTGGAAGGACCCCACAACCCACATCGTATGCTGCCCACCTGAGGAACCAGTAAACCGTGTTTCAGTGTCTGAAAAAAGTAAGTGAACGATCTGAAAAACTTATTCTGGAACTAATTGTTGGAGCCTAATTTTAAAAAGCTTAATTACACAAAGGATGAAGATGTACTCCATAGTTATAACTGTATTTATGTGTGAAATTTCATAGATAATCAATATATATTTTATTTTTGAACTTTTAGAGTGCGCCGAGTTTCAAAAAGTACTGTGCCAGCAGCAAGGTCGCCGAGGGTTATTAAAGCGGTCTGTTACTCAGGTGGGTATTAAAACATTAATTTTATTCACCAAATAGTTTAAAAATCACCATTAAGAATAAATTAATGAATTAGATATAATAGCTAAGATAATAAGTAAATTATTAACATTATTCATTAATTTTTTTTACCTTTAGCCATAGACTAGTAATATGTCTTTTAAGATCGTAAACTTTAAGAGTTAACTTTAAAAATTAAATATAATCGAGATCAGTCACTAGTGTTATAACTTTTTCAGAAATATGTATCTATATTTCTATTTCTATTAATTCAATTTTTTTTATTATTTTACTCTATGGACTACATCATTATGTTCTATTGTTTACACCATAGTTCAGTTAATAAAATAACATTCATTATTTGAAGTACAAATATTCTATACTAATATTAAAGGTTTTTAGTATAGGTTTTTTATATGAAATATTTAATTTTCTTTGCTTTCATGCAGCTGAACCAATTGCCTGGGATCGGAAGAAAGCTTTCAGAAAACAAGGAGTTTTCTAACATAGTAAGTAATAACAGTACCTTTGTCAAACAGTTCAAACTGTAGTCATACAATTCTATAGTTTAGATTTTTAATAAGTCATCTTCTGGTGTCGGTGTCAATAAGTATTAAAGGCGAGGATTATCCGTCTGGAGTCGTGATAGATTAAAATTAACGAACACAGTACAAATAGTATACGAATATATCAATAAATAGTACGAGAAACACAACATTTGATAGGCCTATCACACGTAAATATTAAACATGATAGAACATCACGGCCGGCAGAAAACACGACAACTCCTGAAGTGTTTATTAGTACTGTGTAGCCTACTGTGTTCATGAATTTTAAACTATGATGATTTCAGATATATAATGCTCGCATTTATTGACACCGACACCAGAAGATGACTTATTAAAAGTCGAAACTATACTATAGGTCAACCGCTATTAAAGAAACCTGCGCAGAAGCATATTTCTGAGCAGTACCGCGCAGGAGGGGCCCCCCTCCGGCGGGAGTTGGGGTGTGGAGTGGGACCAGCACCTTCTTGTATATGTTTATCAGCTGTGTGGATCGTATCTCGTTTCTCACAGTTTTGTTTACACTGCAGCTACTTTACCTGTTCTATATCTATATATGTTTTGTGTGTAGGCATATACAAGTGTCGAAGTCTAAGCGTAAAATATTAATTAAACAGATTAATGTAGCGATAGATGTATACAGGAAACATTGTTATTTTTTGAGGTTAGCCGTGCAGTGGCAGTGGCCATAAGAGATGTGTCATTCAATTCGAACGAGTGATCCGGATCAGAGTGTTTCAAAAGACCAGTTCACTTTGAAAGTTTTGTTAAATTTTGCCTGACAACTAAATAAATTTGATATTTTTTTCCAAATCAAGTATGTGAAATGAAATGAAAATGGTTCATTTTCCCAAAAATAGTAAAATAAAACACATACACGAGTACATATACACGTAGTGAAGCAAACGTATGCATATAAATACAACGTCTGAAACCATGTGTCAGAGTGTAACAATACGGTACTTATACGTAGTTTGTTATTTCTTATTATATAAACCTTGTAGCAATTCTATTTAATTCAATTAAAACTTGAAAAAAGAAGAGTAGTATTAACTGGGAAGAGCCTACATGGTCCTAGGGCCTGTGCTAGGCTCTGGTCGTGAATATAGGAACTCAAAACTGATAATAGAACAAATGATATTATAAGTATAAAAAAATAGTAGTTTTGTAATTTTTGAGATTATTAATTAATGGTTATAGAATGTATTTTTACTCCGGCTGGATGGCAATGATAACAGTGACCGCAGGCAATTGATAAGTCACATTGATATGATACGTAACCGAGTATAAATCTAGTTTTGCTGCACTATCGTATGAAGTATTAGTTATGGTAATTATAGTGAAGGACAAACCAAATAAGAATAAATAGTGAGGAAGGTTAGAAGTTTAGCGATAATAAGGGACAACAAGTCTATATACTTCTTCGCCATATACTTTCTGAAGGTTTAGTGCAAAAACATTTACATTACTGCTGTTAATAATTGATTGCCAATTAGCATTTAAAAGGTTATCATATGGTAACACATGGTCGATAATAGGTGCGATGTGCACGGTCGATCTGAGAGGAGGCTTTCTGGGCAGTAGTGTGCGTAATATCATTTTAATGAATCGTTAAAACTTATAGTCAGTCTGGGTATTATGAAAAGTGGTGGGAACTTAATCGGTTAAATGTATAAAATGTGTTATTCATAAAAATAGATTATTTTCAAACGAGCATGTGTCTGTTTGATGTTTAATAATTTATTGAAACATTTGTAGTGAAATAACCTAATGATAAATCAAAGGCATATCAATCAACCATGTCCATTGTTCATAAGTATTAACATTTAAAATATTTAGTAATGTATTTAGTAACATACAATTAATCAGTTGTAATAACATATATTTACATTTACTAGATTCCTGAAACAATATATTTATTGTTATATATCTACCCATTTACTGTAACATATGTTGTTTCTTCCTATATTCGAACACTTTTTTGCAAGCGGATCCTTTCGTTCACTTGGTCATTCCGTTCAGTCGTTCATTTTGTTGAACACGATGACCGGGAAAACGCGCTCTAGCGGGAAGGCTTAGTAACTCTGTACTGACCGGTTCAACTGAACGGGTCGCAGCAGTGAACGATACCGACTGAGCCGGATTAGTCAGCTGATCAAATAGAGAGGTGGCGAAGGGGTATTTACCCCACCCTGCGTGAACTCAAATCAACCAAGGTTTTTTTGTTAGCGGTTTACCTATAGTGTATGACTACAGTTTAAACTGCTTGACGACGGTACGCAGTTGTTATTAGTCAATTCGCAGTTCAGGGCTATATAATATGGAAATTAATGGTAAGCAATGTAAACGTATAACGTTTTCTTAGGTTTAGATATGATACACGTAGAGCAGTATTAAATGCATAATAACATGTACTGCGCATATGGCGTAGAAGAAGCTAAATAGCTTTTAAATATTTAATATATTTTAATTTCATCAAAATAATTTGTATATTTCGCTCTTAAATGAAATAAATCAAACCTTGTTAATTTATTTTGAAGTTATTTTTTGAATAATAAATTTTGAATGTTTTATGTACATGTTTATAACATTTCCAGATATTTCCTTCTAATTGATTATACCATCTTCATCCACAAAACAATTTCCATTTGTCTAGCAATACATATATAATATTTTAGTTTGAAAACTTAATCAAAATGTCAAAGTTACAAAAATGTCGAAGAAGTTATTATTTTGTTGGAGGTGTTATATTTTTGTACTAGAAAGAGATAACTAAATGTGTTGATTCAAAAACATTTAGGATTAGCTATACCTTTTTTGCACACTATGTGCAAAAAAGTCTATGTGGTCAATCAGGTCCAATAATCTGAAATTGTTTATCAGAATATTTCAGGCTGGATAAAGATATTATTATTTATCAGTATGGAACAACCGGTTTTATGATCTACTTGAGCAAGCCAGTGGATAAAGCCGACCCCACCCTTCATAATTATGACACTTGTTCTGTACTACACGTAGTACGAATTATTTCAGGGGGGGGGGTGGAAGTGGACCTGAACTTGGACATACTAAACATAATCCTTATCGAGGTTGCAAGAGAATTACAGTAATCCCAGGCTGTAGAAAAGGTGATAATAAGAGTTTTCTAATCCAGCCAAGTCTGACACCTTAGACCGTGAAGCACAACCGAACTGTGAATAGCTGTTTAATATAATATTATTTAGGAACATTTAGCATTAAATTAGCTAGATATTTAACAAAGAAAATCAATTGTAGTTGCGACGTTAAAACATATGCTATACATTATTTTACAATTTCCATACCACACTCTTTTTGTTCTATATTAGTATTGGTAGGTTACTAACCATATATCATAGTGCACGTCATTTTTGGTTAAGCTTACAAGTATTCGAGTTATTTCCTTCTATCTATTCGTTTAATTAAAAAACTATGTTTTATAGTGTGGGTTAAAAGATACTTTACACAAAGAAAACCATTCATTGAAAGTGTCATTATTGCACATTGCTCATATCATATATTCATACTACGTAAGAGTGTAATGTATTATACCTGCTTACAGTAAGTATGTTTGAGTATAATTGTTTATGATTATTTTGTATTATTTTAACAAAATTGAATGAATTTGATTTTTTACAGCTACACAATATGAATACCACAGCTAAACCCAGAGGTATGTTTGCGATCGGAGGCGCCCCTTCTAAACCTAAGGAGTTTACCAACATGGTAAATATCATGTTGAACTTGCTTTATTAACCGTATAGCTATTACTAATAGTGAAACACATTGACATATTTCAACGTATTGTTTTTCAAATTCCTCTTAACTGAACTTGATTAGTGGTTTAAAAATTGCATGCAAAATTAAATTGCATTAGTGGATTAAAATGAGTTTAACCCTTTAAGTAGCATGTATCATTTAGATAAATCATATTAATTATGAGTAATCTCAGTTATATGACTTACTATCTATACTACCAAGGAAAGAGTTGACAAAGTAATTATTGCTTATATTGAAAACAACAATAAGTGATGACCTTGAGTAATAACTTTATTAACTCAGTTAAAATTATTATAATCAATTTACAGACCAAATAAAAGTAGAAAATTGCCAAGCTGTTGTCTGTCTGTTGATATTGAAATGATTTTTAGTATATAGTATCTTGGAACAAACCTGAACTGTGTGAGGTTGTTTCTAAAAATATGCTTTACGAAGGGTAAACGAACAGAAAAACCTTTTTTTATTGTATGTGCTTGGCTTACCATTCATTTGACCAGATTAAATGAGAGTAAAAAAACAAATCCTAACAAATGCCTAATAAAAATAAAAAGTAAATATATTAGTAAATAACACACATATTAAATATTTATCATTATAAAAAAGTTATGTACTATTAATTAAATAATATCAAAGTATTTATCTGTCAATTAAATTAGATTTTAATATATTTTGTAATTATATTTATTTCGTTAAAGGCAATCATTGGATACGGTGATAAACAATCCATCTCCTGGCAGTGCGGAGGATCTCTTATCAGTGAGAGATACGTCCTTAGCGCTGCTCACTGCTCGCTCACTGGATAGTAAGTATAATATTTTGCACAACTTCACAATAGTCTCCAGTCCATTTTCTGACAGTGTGGATACTCTCTTGCGAGAAGAGATACGTCCTTAGTACTCCTCAATCTCAACAGCACTGTGCCCTCACCACATTAATAAGTTCATTGTTTCCCACCGCCTTTCACCATGTTGATACTAGATCTAAGATTAAGATGAATCTGCATATTATATTCGTAATGTTTATTTGTAAAACATGACATTTTGAAAGACAAACTATGACCAGGCTATGTTGTTTCGGTTTTCTCAAGAAATGATTCGGTAACTGAATACTCTGTGTCCGTGTGTCGACAGTGGGCTAGCTCGGTGGGTGCGCCTGGGAGACCTGGACATCAGTACAGACAAGGATGACGCGCGGCCACAACAGTTCGAGATCATCGAGCGTATCGTACACAGCGGCTACAAGGCGCCCGCCTTCTACAACGACATCGTCCTGTTCCGTCTGGACAGAGCGGCCGTGTTCGACGAGTACGTGAGGCCGGCCTGCCTTCACACGGGTATGGCCGATCTGACTGGCGTGGGCGTAGCAACTGGCTGGGGCCGAAACGAATCAAGTAATGTTTATAAAAAATTTTCCGAAAAGAAATTTTTAATAGTTTAAGAAAAATTGTATTGAGTCACAGCGGTGACTGAATAGGTATTATGCGTTCATACCTCTACTGATGGCTTAAGCAAGACGAAAGTCTTTTATAGTTTTAAGTGATAATGATATGAAATTTATACACCTATCCAATCTACGCTGAAAACTGATAATGGATTGTCCTAAATCCTATTTAATCACAAAATATTTTAGATGGTCCAACAAGCCCATCTCTAGTGAAGGTGGGCCTCAAGTTCCTGTCGAGTGAGGAGTGTCAGCGAGTGGTGGGCACAGTGGAGAGATACCTGCCGGCAGGGCTGGACACCCAGACAATGCTGTGTGCGGGCGAACCGGGCAAGGATACATGTCAGGTGGGCATAATGTACACCATCTCTAGTTAATAAAGTATTGATAAAGTGTTAATTGTAGTTGAGGTATAATGTATTATACCTGTTTAGATTGCCTTATTTCTTAATAATAAGGTATTTTTGAATATAGCTGTAAATAATTATAATACGAAACAAAACCTTTATCCCTGAGTTTATCCACTGAACTAATGCCACCGTTGACTTCTAGGGTGACTCAGGGGGGCCGTTGATGTTAACTGACCGATTGGACTCGTGTCTCAATAGACAAGTGGGCGTCACATCGTTTGGCCCGAAGAACTGCGGAATGGCTCCTGCTCCGGGCGCCTACGTCAGAGTGGCTCACTTTGTGCGCTGGATAGAGTCTGTGGTCTGGCCCGAGTAGCCTCTAAATCATTCATTGTAATGTAATATTTTTATTTTCCTATCGTACTCAGGTATGGGAACTTGCTTGAGATACTTGTGAATAACACATCCAAAAAACGAGCTTTTCGTGAGATTTTATAATTTCCCATGTCAGGTGTAAATCTGGATCCGTATTTTATCAATGCCCTGATTATTGTATGAAGGTTTTTGCTAGTTGTATGTTATTGTCTTTAATTTAAATAATATATACTTTATTTTGGATATCTTTAGAACGCGATATACAAGTTCGTCACTACTTCCTAAATACAAGCCCATCCTTCAGAAGCCTATCACTAAAGGGTCTACAAAATGTCTGTAATTCTGGATGATATCCTGAGAATGAACTCAACTCGGTGGTATTGTAGACTTGAAGCGTTCCATGAAGCTACACTGTCATATAGGCAATATCAAATTCATTGATGGTGGTTATCACTCTATATGATTTAGCTGAGCGTTAGCGAACATTTTTACGTCGGTCTTGTAGGTAACGATTGTGACAACAGGAAAATTGCATAATTTATAAATTTGTAAACACTCTCAGTACGATCATATGAGATTTTAAAATGTGAATTTTAGCATATTTAACCTAACGATTACAAGGTATCTTGATATAGATATCACTTATAGGCTTTTATTTTGCTTGAAAGTTAGTTTGCACGTAGTCTGTAACTTGTTATATGATGGCGTATGTCACAATGCAAAAAGTAATGTTTCGTATGATTCTCAGTCTGTCCTTCTCTCCGCGTGACATCTCAAGAATTAAATGATCTATAGACTTTAAACTAAGCATGCAACCTCATCAAAGCCTATTTATTTATGAAATAAATAAATAAAAGCCTGTTACGTGACGCGTGATGTGGCGTACTCCTTCCTTGTTATATACTTATTATCTCAAAATAACAACTACAATACTCTCTATAAATAAACGGGTGTAAACGATGAAGCTTTTTCAACGTATTGTGACATGTGCTCGAAGCCAATACTTCTATATCAACAAGTATCTCTCGCAATATCTCTTAAATGTGTACCAGTGCAGAGCGGTCCTACACGTTCCTTCACCTGGTGCTTTCTGTGATACTCACTTAGTGTTAGTTTAAGAAAGGAGATGAATAATTTTCCTCGTATATTTTTGTACAGTTACTTTTATAAAAATAAAAGAAGTAATTATTCTATTTTATCTAATTATTTCTGTTATCTGTTATTGTAAAAATTTACATTTTAGTTAGGCACCGTTATAAATATCAATTATTTATAGCTTTAATACATTAATTTGTGTTATGTGAACAGTTTATATTGGACATATTTAATAAAATAGTTATTTAAAAGTGTTATCCGGAGTTAGCTTTGACTATTTAAGTATACATTTTTTCTAATAATTCCCTTTCGGCTTCAAGTAAAGCAAATACGTATAATACTAACACTAATGACTATATAGGCAAGTCATCGTCATGTAGGCTATGTCCGTAAAACACAAAGTTATACTTCTTATAACCCTTTAAACTTTATATTTTTTCATACTCGTTTTAGGAAAATATCTGTGTTTCGTATAAATTTACTAGGTTGGGTCATAAATTTACTAGCCAATGAACATAACATTTGAATGAAACTCTCTTAGTGGTTGGGATAGCATCAATTTTTATAAAATTTACAATCAAATTACCCCTTTTGTTCTCTTATGTCCCTCCATAGATAAGAGTTTCTTTGTTATTGAAGAAAAACACTACATAATATGAAGAGAGTCAAACATTAGAAAGTTATAAACTGGTTGCGTCAATTCATCAACAACGTTTCATGGTAAAGGAAGAGGCTTTAACTATAAAGCAGTGTTCAGTTCCCTAATAATCACCTTATGAGATCGTTGCTAAAAGGTCTTATGGGATCATGTTTAATATTTTGCTATTCTAAAAATCACATTGAGGAAACAATCCATGACCTAGATTTGGTGGATATTGTGTAGTATTTTAGCACAGAGAGTTGATGTTTCATTTGCATATCCGCCCTATGACTTTCGAACTCTCTTGGTGCAAGCATACTTATATGTTTTCAGAAATACTGTATCTCCACACACTGTAAGTTACATCCTCTGTTAATGGTTTTCTGTTGCCATTGATAAGAGTCCTCTTACACCTGCATTCACGGTTGGCAAAACTGGTTTTAGTTAACTAAATGAGAGTTTCCTTGATATAAGATTTTTGGAGAGGGGTCTTTGAAGACTGGCTTAGGGGGTGGACACATTGAGGTAATAAGAGGATAAGTTATGGTGAATGCAAAGATCTCCTTTCATTCATTTGTCAGCAAGGATACTGTGGATAAATTTAACGGTCTGTGATAAGTCTAGGATTGAGATCATATTCTTGTAATACATACAGTATTAGGGCCTACTTGACGTTGGATATGTTGTTTAGCGACTTTTATTCTTACATATCAGGTGCTTAGAGGAATGGAGAGGATTCACCCAAGCATGGACTTTAGTAAGTAGAATAAGATTATCTTTACAAATTATGTTCTTTATTTTTAATTTTCCATTTATGTCGGAGGTAATATTAAATAGATAAAATAAAACAGAAACGGTAATGGTGAAATATACGAGCAGAGAAACAACTGAGATATACTGATGCGTCGTCATGAGATAAACGCAGCGACTCATGAATTGTTAACTGCCCATTATGAGGGTCTGGTGCCCATGTAAATCGTACTCTCTCGTATGTGTTGTACTCATCGCACTCTGGTGTGACTTTTATCATGTTAAAAATCACGAGACTCTTCTGTCTTGTACGTTCTAATTATTCATTATCATGAAAACACAGAGCTTTATTTTTAAATATGGAACAATTTAAAAATAAATAAATAAATTTATCCTTGTAATTATGTAAATTGTTTACATTTCATTTGTATTGCTTTTAAATTTAACCTCTTTTTATAAAGCTCGATTTATGACACATCGAAATTTAAGTTCTCAGGAAACAAACCTATTTAAATCTATGTATTATATATATTTTTTCATGGAAAAATATACGTTAGTTATTATTAGAACCTTCCAATATTAATAACGTGTGTCTAAGTTAATTCATTTATTATAGTTTTTTATAAGAGTTTAACTTTTATAAACAGCAATTAAAACAGAAAACACTTACGACAAACAACATTTAAAAAAGAAGCCACAAGTTTGTACTAAAAGCACGCTGACTAGGTTTGCCTGAGGTGGGATAGCGGTAATAGTGTAATTCACGATAGAGTAAACAAGAAGTAAACACGAGTTACTAAGTTTCCGAAGGCGCCTCTCGAGGCCTACATTGTACACTCACCTTTTGTGTCCAAGTTTCAGAACGTATTGTGAGCGTAGTTTGTGTGTGATTTCCCAGTTCAAGGTTTACCTTGTTCCTTGTTCAAACCTTGGGTACCTGAATCTTGCGCTATACATTATCTACGAGTAACACCGTACTTGTTTTTACGTTGATACGATTAAGCTTGAACTTATTCTATAACTAAAATTGTACAGAAATAATTATTGCGTTTTAGATTCTACAGCGCAATGCTTTGAATGAAGTAGTAAACAGCTATAAGTATTTATATATGTTAGATATATCCATAATATTAGTCCTATGACGTTCTATTTATCTCTATTTAAAAAGTCAAGGGTCTCTCATTTACTCATAACTAATTCTCCAATTTCCCGATACCACAGAAACTTAAACAAAACTGATGTATTTTCAGTACGACCAAACATTCATAGGTGTTGAAATGGGGTTACAAACCTAAGAATAATCACGTTCATCTTTATACTTTTCGGTATGAAACACGTGTCTTGTGCTCTCAAAAGAAAAAAAAAACTCTCATGAGAATCGACCACCCATAAGGGAAGAAACAGGGTTAGAACAACTATAAGAAATTAATTTTTCACCTTTTCGGTGTCCTACGAAAACGACATTCAATACACATGTTCCTCATGATTTATTATAAAAATATGCTTTTTTCATAAATATCAACTACCCATAGGGGTTGGAATGACAAATAAAGACCACAAAAAGCTCTTTGTGTCTCTGGTCTGGAGTAAAAGATATTGGTGTTGATTTCCGCCTTACTTCCTGCGAATAGTGGTAATTAATGCAATACATATGTGAACAATTCATTTACATACAAATAAAATAAGTTGCCTTTAAATAAAGTTGTTAATAAAAGTCACATCGCATGAATTTTGTATACCCACTGTAACATTAACGTAATTAGTAATCGGTTCAGTAAATATAAAAGTCAAAGCACTTCTCATAAAATAGAAATTTGCCACATTATTAAAATATAAAACATAAAGCAATTTTATGAATATCAAACATCTATAAGGGTTGAGTTGAAATGGGGTTGCTACCCCTAGAAGAAATATATTTTGTTTTCAACTTCCCGATGTCCTAGAAAGTTGAAATATGACACACGTGTGTCTTATGCTCTCAATAGACACATAAATGTTTCATGTTTCTGTCGCTGCACTAAGTTGAATGTAGACATTTATCTATATCGTTGGCACTCATAATATTTCACTCTACGACTTCAGGACCTCAAAACATTGCTCTTTAAAATTAAAGTCCAATTATTCTGAATTGGACACTGGAATATCGCGTATATTCAGGATTGTCCATTAAGCCATTAATAAAGGACATGTATACTTGTTATTCAATGGAAAATCAGATTCAAATCAGTGGGTACATTCTAGCCTCCATGTAATGATTCCTCTTCATGTTCCAAATAACTTTTGTCTTTTGATTCCGAGAGCTCATAGAGGGTGAGGGCCAAAAGCTTGCAGGACCTGAAATCGTCCTGTAACAATAACTTCAGGTGACCCGGGGGTCATATGAGTTAGGAACTATTAGAATCGTAGAACTATCCTAGTAATGCTTTCAAAGCTGTTTCGAGAGTTGTAGGTATTAATGCCAAAAAAATGTTACTCTTTAATACAAACACTCACTTTCATCGTTTGTATGTAGCCAAGTTTTAGATAATTCATTAAATAATTGAAAGATTTATGCTTCTTTTTCATTTAACATAATTTAAAAACCCAATAAACCCCCACTAAGCTTAATAAGATACTAGCAATTGCACGTGATTTCCTATTAAATAACAGGCATGCTATATCATAAGTCCTATCAAGTGGCATAAGTACCTTAAATACTCCTGAAAATAAGTGATGGTCGTTGGAAGATATTTAAACAACCTAATCCATTTAAGAAAAAATGGACTTTTTGGTTAAAGCAATATTTTGGGGCCCTGAATTCGGCAGTGATACAGATTTTATGAGTTTTAATGAAATATTCAAATTCTAAAATATTTAATTGAATAGCTCCAACAGCTTTTTGAAAAGGTAGTTTTTATTTAATATTAAGTAGCCGTATAGTAATTTTGAATCGGAAGTAGATCTATTAATGGTACATATTATTTCATGTCCATGTTTAATAATTATTTGAGGCTCTTTTTCAGGTTGTTTTGCGCTGAAATCACTGTAGGTTCGAATATTGTCTTGTAGTCACGATAAAATAATAGTAAAAACAACATTTATTCTACTGTACTTATTATTGTACGGTATTGACTTACTGTACTTCTATTTTTCCCTACTGTATTTATTATACACTAATATTAATTATACATTGTATAATTGTATCTAATGTATATTTTGATTCTGCTGTTGACAGAGAAATAAATAAAGAAATAGCCAAAAATCGTCTAATGGCCTACTTTCAACTTTAATTTTTAACAGTATTATACCTATTGTCCTCAGCTAATACTAAAACACAATAATTTTAAGTCTAACGTGATTTGGAATCTCTTTATCCTTGAATCTCTTTACATATTTCATACAGAGATTCAAAAATAAATCAGTGCCTCAACAAAGTAAGAACCTAGGTTTTAATATGACTGGATATCTGAGATATAATAACTTAGTCTAACCGGTACCGCGTCAATCAAAATCTCTACTGATAACAGTAAAAGTATTCTAAGCCATAATAACAAGTTCCAGAGCCCAGATCGTAAAACGATATTGAATTGGATTAATGTAAATATATTAATTGCATGCAACAACATCCATTTATACATGTGGCCATATATTCCCATATATATGCTTAGAGAAATGGCGCTACATCAGTCTTAACATTAGAATCAATTTGGGATCGAAGAAGTTGGATGGAGTATTCGTTGATATCGTGATAAGGTAACGATGATTATTTGAAATTGATTTATATTTTTATAATTGATAAATATTGCACTAGTTTACTCCCATAATGTTATTGTCATGTTCATTCCTTGGTAAAATAACTTGTACAAGTAGAGGTGGCATGGTTTGCTCGACACGTGCTTATTCTCGATAATGGCAGCCCTCAGGATTTAAACACGTTTTTTCCCACGCCACGTATCCAGCGCGGTGGATAATGGATTTCAAATTTGTTTATCATTTTGTTGGTAGTGCGCTGAGTTTCATTATACCTGATATGATGCTGCAGTTTCCAAAGCTTGTTTAGATCACTCCCAGTCGTTACAGTAATGTCCATATCCGAGTTCACTGAGATGAAAATCACCTGGGCTCATAATTTCTGAAGTCGCGATTGTGGATGTCAGCTATTTATGAAGTCCTTTCCAGAAAAATGGTGGGTTTCACATGTTGACTCTTCCTTCGAGTCTTGTGGAGGATGACAGTTGGAATGGTCGAGGTTTCCTTAGAGTTAGATATATTTTTAACGCCAAACATTTAATACTTCCTTGATCGTGACGACAAATAAAACGCTACTATGGAGGTAGAAATAACTTAGACTTGAAAAAAAGATTGCAATATCCTGAAATAGACGGATTTTGAACATTTTAGAAATTTAATACTAACCCATGTATTTAATTTCTTGATCATCACAACAAGGCAAACGCTTCTTTGTCGAAATAACTTAGATTGGAAAAGTCCAACAGTTGTTTCATACTTTTTTACTTAAGTAGGCTTCTCAGGTCGAATATTGTATTTATTTACAACAAGAATACACTTCTTATATATATATATATATATATATATATATATATATAAGAAATATATATGTACATATACATATAAAGTGTAATCTTTCGTATTCTAATAACAATTTTGATTTGTATTTACAATATCTTGAAGACCAGGCTATGCTTGTTGAATAGTTACATTATTTTTTCTTGGTTAAAGTAACTAAGAATCTGTTTATTTCAATCATAATTAACTGTTGAACTCCAAATAATATTAACCAAGAACCAACGATTATGAACGAACTTTTATAGTTCGTTTTATTATTCATTGTTAATCTTTTTTTGACATGGTACAAATCAGTTGTAATTATTTCTATTGATAGTTTTCTCTAATATTGATTCCTTAATAACGACGACAACAATTAATAAAGGAAACAGGATTTTCCAGACATTTGCCATCGTTCAGTCAAACAAGAAATCAGTAAAAGTCCGTTTCGATATCTGCAATCTGATCTCTTCTTCAGGTAAATAACTAACCTAATACATAGTTCATCTAGTATGAACCAATAATAATAATAAAAAAGGCTCATTCCTGTCTACCTTCCTTTTTATTTCCGCTATCTTTTTTCGTTCTGCCGTGACGATTGCCATTTGATATTGGCCTCTGGTCAGTCGTAGGTGGTTGGTAGATGACGTATTGTGACCTGTATTCTGTAGTTCAGTTTTAATGATTAGTGTTGTGTATAGTTTTTTATTAAGTGCATTTTTTAGAGTTAGTGAAGTTGATACACAACATGGTGGTTGTGATTCCTGACTTAGGCGTGCCACAATGCTTTGGTATAATTTGTTTATTTTAACCTACTTTGTAATTATGTATTAGGTTAGTTATTTACCTGAAGAAGAGATCAGATTGCAGATCTCGAAACTTAGTGTTACTGATTTCTTGTTTCAATGAACGATGGCAAATGTCCGGAAAAATCCTGTTTCCTTCACAATCCTTCCATTGTCAAAAATAAACCTAAAAAAAGGAACAATTAATAATGTAACAATTACTATCGAAGGACTTGCTAATATGGTAGTGTCAGAGACCATCACTAACCAACGTAGGGTGCAAGTATCACTGCCACAACTGAATGTGTGGACTTTGACTACATTCAATCTCGGGCCGCGAATATATTAGTTCATCTGTCTCTCAACAAGAATTTACACGGGAAGTGTAAGAAAATATTTGGATGTTCAGAACAGACGTTACAGAGACTGTCTCTCACTTCCTACACAGTTACTAACGAACGAATGATTATAACATCAAACGTCAGAAAATGGTCTGATGCTGATTGCTAACCTTTAGCACATTTAAATTCTTTTTTTACGACTTCTGGAATCAAGAAACGTACAGTGTATAACCGTGTCTATGACAAATATTATGTGTGATTTTCGTAGTGAAAACACTTTACCCCTTTAAAAGCCTGAACAGTAATCATTCCAAATTGCCTTTTCTTACTTGAAAATAAATTACTAAACATTTCCTGTAACTTTCTTGTTATTTCAAAATTAGTTTAAGACTTACTATAGGGCATTATATAAAAATTAATACTAAGGTATATTTCAGTAGAGGACACAACTTAATGACCTTAAGTGTTAAACTGTACGGCCAACCGTAAAATATAATGTCATTGTATTATATTTTATTTATAAAAAAATTCACTTTTTTATTCTATCTACGTAAATTAATATCTCTTAGGAAACATCAATTTTAACATTCTGTTTAGCTAATATCTTTTTCTCATGTGTGGTTATAACGCGTGCGCATTCACAATAATTCTATAAAAATGAAATATATTGTCAACCCTAAACATCTATTTCATGAATTAACTACGTTAAACAACTGAATAAATTGAATTAAACAACCCTCAGAAATGATAATGGTTGAACGTATGACGGCTTTTAAGCAGAACACCCACTGGAAAACGTAAAAAGCAAATTGTATAGAATGAGTAATAGGAGATATAACTTGGTTGTAGATGGAAGTGTCAACAGCAAACCCTCAGAGATACTGCACAGCTACATGCTGACAGAGATACATGGTGTTATGTAGATAATGTATTCGGTGGATGAGTTTATATCGTTCCGGGAGATGATTTTTGTTTAACAGTCATATTCAAGATTTAAGTTGTTGGTAGTTATTTTTTTGGTTTCATAGTTTGTAATAATTATAAAATGTTTATCTGCAATTTTTAACCCATACTAGAACACAATAAGTGCAAATACTCTCATCATTAAATATTTTACAATATACGTAAAAATATATGCTTTTTATCATAACGATCTTCAACAGCAAAATAATTATCTCATATGTATTGATTAAAATTTATACTATCGTATTAATGATATGTTTATTGTTATAAAATTGATGAAAATAAAATTTATAAAAGATACTACCCTTCCAATAATTTAGCCTTTAAACAGTATACATGATTTGGACATTTCTTTAATGAGATCTTTGTATAATGCCTTGGTATACTTAAGATTTCACAACAATATTTTTCAACGAATTATGCTATAATTATCTTATTTCTACAAATTAAACTAGCGCAAAATTGATTATAGGCCATTTTCAGAGTAAACGTTAAAGCTTCCAGAGAAGGTTCACTTAGGAAAGGTATATACCAAAGATTTCTGAAAAGGTGGATAGGTAGGTCCAAGGAACTGATTATTTTGCATAAGTGCATATTCAAGTAAGCGTTAAAGCTTCCAAGAAGGGTTTATTCCTAGATGGTTTATAAGTTCCAATTGAACCTGTACTAGATGCAGCAAAACCGATGTCCTACTTAAATCTAGATAACCCTAAGAATATCCAGATTCGGCACATTAGTAACAGCGAATGTTGAGATATGGGAAAGCAAATGTAATCGATAGGTTTAGTGCACACCGGAGGATTATTTTTGCCGAGGTGTTAAGTCCCCTGCCCGTCTCTGGCGCATGCATTATCGAGAAAAAGCACGTGTAGAGCAACCATGCCACCTTCTACAACGTTATTTGTGAAGATACGAACCTGATAATAACATTATGGGAAAAACTAGCGCAAAAGTTTCTTAACCATGTTAAAGAATCATCGTTACTCTACCACGATACAAGCGAATGCTCCATCCAACTTCTTCGATCCCAACTTGATTCCAAATAGGGTGCAGGTGACAAGAAATTTTAAACTATTTTAAAAACAAAGCGCATACAAGACTAACTGATATCAAGGTCTTTTGAAAAGAGATAAGATGATTTCTCTAGTAGCTGGAATTGTTAATCATAATAGTACTGCAAAATTTCGAAAATTGCCGCAAACTGCCGTGAGGCGTATACACAAGTTCTTAGCGTTTAATACTGCACTATGGCTATAAGAGAATCAAATCTGTTAGTATAAATTTGAGATGTATAGAATTAAGACAAATATAACTCTAATGTGTCAGATGAACTTACACCGACGAAATGTTTTAACCATAACAACGCGGATAATCCGTTTTGGCTATGGTTGTCGAGCGCTCATGAATATAAAACTTTCAGGAAACGATATTGCACAATTTTCTTTGCTGTTGTCAGAAATTTTGACTTATATTATCTTCTACAAACAAAGTATTCAAAGCTGTATAGTTAAATTATAAATGGTATCCACTACTAATTGACACTAAGTATGTTTATGTAACTATAACTAAAACATTTACTATTAATTTTTAATACTAATATTTTCCCATAAAAATATGTTATTTCTATACAGTTAGAGTAGGTTTAAATAAATAATAACTTTCTTTCGTCCTTTTATAATTAACTAAATTTACAAAGTACATTTGTAATATATGTGTAACAATTACAATCTGTAACAAAAGTTACAATTAATTACACTTGTAACATTCTTCTTGATATCTCGACAATCGACCTGCTTCATTCTTTAACAAACTCTCCACGAGGATAGATTTTTTTCACTAAGAGTTTAATAATTTATTATTGCAGGAATTGATAATATTATTAAAGATATGGGTTTTTTCACATAATCTACTTTTTATGGATAAAAAATTGACAAAATAAAACAACGAACTCGAATATGGATGCAATTAATTGGACATGTGCTGATCTGCTAAACTGTGCGGATTTCTACTTTATATATCAGTAACATCATATTAGTCAAGGTCAGACTAAAATAGAAGCTGGAGTGTTGCCACCCTACCACCTGTCGTAACGTCACACTATCCGTCCGGCCGTACACTCCCACGTATTTACCACAGCTCATTGATCATAATCATCTGTTATAAGTTGTATATTACAAACTATTCTGTTGTATAAAGGTTTAAAAAGGTACGTATGTTTAGTTTACCATATCGATAGAAAATATAACCTACTTTAAGAAATAAAAATCTACTCTTAAAAAGGCAAAATATTCTCTAACCAGTATGGCATTTCATTATCTTCAACTGCAAGAAAAACGCTATAAAATATTAAAATATGAACATATATAAGGCCAAGTGCTCGATTATTCCTCTTGAATAAGGCAGTAGAACGGGTCTTATACGTGAGTATTGGGACTCAGGCCTGTATTAATATTATTAGCCCGTCTTGCCTTGTGTTAGTATACAGGAACATGTGTTGATTTTCTAAAGCGTGGAGGAGATTCAGATTGTCAGCTTAAATTCAGCTGATTACACGGCATCATTCCTCTCATATGTGTTGTAAAACTGACCGTGAACTACCTGCTGCTCAATCGTGCGGAACTACTTTACTATCAGAGAAGCAATATTAGTATACAGGAACAACACGGCATCATTCCTCTCATATTTTTTGTAAATGTGACCGTTAACTACCTGCTGCTCAATCGTGTGGACCTCTCCCTTGCTATCAGAGAAGCAATATTAGTATACAGGAGCAACACGGCATCATTCCTCTCATATTTGTTGTAAATGTGACCGTTAACTACCTGCTGCTCAATCGTGTGGACCTCTCCCTTGCTATCAGAGAAGCAATATTAGTATACAGGAACAACACGGCATCATTCCTCTCATATTTGTTGTAAATGTGACCGTTAACTACCTGCTGCTCAATCGTGTGGACCTCTCCCTTGCTATCAGAGAAGCAATATTAGTATACAGGAACAACACGGCATCATTCCTCTCATATTTGTTGTAAATGTGACCGTTAACTACCTGCTGCTCAATCGTGTGGACCTCTCCCTTGCTATCAGAGAAGCAATATTAGTATACAGGAACAACACGGCATCATTCCTCTCATATTTGTTGTAAATGTGACCGTTAACTACCTGCTGCTCAATCGTGTGGACCTCTCCCTTGCTATCAGAGAAGCAATATTAGTATACAGGAACAACACGGCATCATTCCTCTCATATTTGTTGTAAATGTGACCGTTAACTACCTGCTGCTCAATCATGCGGACCTCTCCCTTGCTATCAGAGAAGCAATATGAGTATACAGGAACAAGTGTTGATCTGCTAAACGGTGGATAAGAACCAGATGTGTCAGCTTGACTCAGCTGATTACACCGTATCTCTCCTATTACGCCACACGAGGTGTAGTGTGAGCACCACATACTAATCTGTATCTACATTATTACATAAAAATATAATGGTGGCCATGTTATTGAGTGTGAGCACGCGCACGTGTGTAAATCTACGTAAAATCTACTTGACAGATATTACTGAAATTTTACATGGCTATTCTGAATCTCTTGTTAATATAAAAAGCCTCGCAAATAGGCCTTTTCAAATTTCAAAAACCTCCGGGCTGCACTCCACTGGTCTCTAAAGTTGCGTTGAAAACAAATTTATTAATTGAAATAGCCTGTTAATAAATTGCAAATAACTGTTCTGTGTAAACATTGTGTTATGGCAGGAAAAGTCATATGTTTAATATTCACTTTATCACTGTTTTAATTTATTTACATTAATAGTCTTCAAAGCATACAGTAAGCTTGATAGTCACAGCACTTATTATATCAAACATTTCTGCAACAGCTGTTGAGCACAGAGTAAGAAAATATTTATATAAGAAAATAATAATGTTAAGAAAATAAATTTTTAATTGTACATTTAGCAAATATAATTAAGAGGTTAGTACTGTAATGCAGATTTAAAAGACAAAGTTACTATCTAACTTCTTATATACATCTGAGGAGTTTATTTAACTCATCTTAGCTGTCTTTGGACAGGAGAAAGCTTTTCAGACCTGCTTATGTATATATTTCCTTGAAAAGGGCATTAATGCAAACTCAATTGTGGCTACTAATTACAATGGAAGAATTTCGATACTTTAAGCTCGAAGTAGGCTTTTCAGGCCTGCGTGTGTTTATATATTTTAATAATCGGGAAACAAGGTAAAATCAACTATGGCGAAGAATACAGACTGGAGTATATTAAAATTACCATACATATACACTTTTAGACATATTTATCTAGTGATCATAGCAAAAAGCAAAGATAGAATTGTTGTAGGAAATATAAGTTAATTCATTACAAACATGAGTGCTCATACAGGTACAAGCAATACGAAATTGATTGAGAAGCTGTGGATAACTGCTAGTACAGCCTACACATATAACAACTACACCTTAATTAATTCAAGCTTTCGTTTCAAAATGTCCAAACTTAAAATGATTATATGCGGTATTGTTTCAATAATTAGTTATTAAAACAAACAAGAGGTACAGTTAAGTACAATAGTGGTACTTAATATATAGCTATATATCAAATCCGTTTTAATATAAAATCATTAAGATTTTAAAATATTACTTATATAAAAAGCTAATAGTTCAATAAATATAAAGTGGATTGTACTTTTGCATCTAAAAGGCACTTGGAACGTAATTCATGAAACAGTTGATTTACTTGGTTGTTAGGGGGTGAATAAAGCCCATTGATAACAAAGAAAAGTGCCGTTATATCTGCCTACTAGAACACGTGTTCCAGGCCAATTGTAGTGAGTGACTCGCTAAAAATACGTGTATAGAAATGACACTGCAGTTATACCTGGCTATTGGACCACGTATGAGTTTTAAATTCTATACAATTGTAGATTTGCTGTCAGGAATAACTGGCTTTATTAAATCAGTTCTATAATTTCGTTGTTACACGTACAGCTATATGCATGTTACTATTGTAAAGTTATGTCATAACATCTATGTTATGGTTTCAACTATCATGTTTTCTTCCCAATGTGGTTTTTATTCAATATCTACTTGGAGAAAAATAAACAAATATTTATATTTTAGCCAATAGAATATGTTTTAATTTACTGGATTATACACTAGCTGGGTTATTCTAATATTAAATCTTTATCGTTGCCATTAATATAAACAAACATTATGACTCTAATACTTTTAAATCTTCTCATTCTGTAATATTTCACGTACGTACGGTGGTATGAAATATAAAAAAACCCTCGTGGATTTTCAATGTAATGTTTGTTAAATAATTCCGTTGTGAAGTGTGGTTTAATTTTTTACCATATCGTCTAATTCATTTGTCAAGCAAGTGTTAAAAATGAGACCTTTCTAAATTATGTGGTAAGATATTACCTTTCACGTCTTATGGTGAATTTAATTGAGTTTATCCTTGTAATCTATCGAATACATAAAAAAATGAAATATTTGTCAGATTTAGCATTAAAGAATTTTGGAATGCAGTTCGACGGCAAGTTTGACTATTTTCATAGACAAGAAAACTCTCCAGGAGGGTTAAGTCCTGGCTAGTTTATACCTTCCAGCTTAACATTCACTCTGTGCAGAAAAGCTGATGGTTAAGTAACATCTAGGATATCCAGGAGTGGACATCGCTAATCGCAAATGTCGAGGTATTCCTAACACGGTAGCTTGTTTGAAGTTTATTTTTGACGATGGTAGGATTGTGAGAGAAACAGGATTTTTTTCCGGATGTTTGCCATCGTACAGTGAAACAAAAAATCAGTAATACCACGTTTCGAGATCTGTAATCTGATTTCTTCTTTAGGTAAATAACTAACCTAACACATAATCACAAACTAGGTTAAAATAAACAAACCATACAAGAGCGTTGTGATACGTCTCTCAGGAATTACAACCATTATGTTGTAATTCCTACCAACTGCACTAGCTAAAAAAATGCACTTAATAAAAAACTAAACACAACACGAATTATTAAAAATGAAATACAGAATATAGGTCACAATACGCCTGCATTCGTCGACCAACCACCTAAGTGTTACAGTTCAAGGACACTAGCTGTGCGCGTGACCTTGAGTGTGTGGTGATAGGCGGGAGGGGCGGCGGGGTAACCTTATGCGCTGCGTCCCGAAACCATTTCCTGTGACTCATGGGTAAAACCCTACTTTCAGGAATCGTATTGGCCCAAATACGATACTCGCTAAAATCAGTTTGTTTTGTGACAGTGCTGATTGTGGTGGAATTAAATAATAAGAGAACACCAACTAATAGCAATAATAGGACTTATCCTTGTTTTTCAGTTGTTATAGTGTTGTTTAACGTGTTTTTTTAAATAACGTATTTGTCAATACTAATCTGCAAATTGAAATCGTGAGTTTAAAGTCGTTAAAGAGATATTTGCGCCTTCATGTCAGCGGCTAGCACGTAAACGCAGCCCGCCACACAGATGGCGTTTATTTGTTGAAAGGGTAGCATTTGGGCCCTACGAGCACAGCTAAATTCCTCCAACTGTACTCTAAAGCGTAGTGTAAGCTGAATAGTAACAGCACTTCCTATTTCTACCTTTCTGCAATTATTATTAAGCACAGATTAAGAAAATATCCAGATAATACAATTTATTTTTTGGATAAATATATTTTTTGCTGTACACTATAAAAGGAAAAGTTACTATCTAACTTTTATTAGAAATTGTATATCTGTTTAAAACTGTTATAAAACTCATCTTAGTTGTATTTTGACAAAAGTTGCTTCTCAGACCTGTGTATGCATTTACTCGTGTACATATACACATATATTATATATATATTGATTGAGAAACAAGTCAAAATCAACTACGAAAGTATTATGTTAAGGCCTTTCTTATAAGAGAATACTAGTGGATCTCCTCCACAAGATATTGTTATTGAATAGGAACAGATGCAGATAATAGAATAATATCCCGAGTTCTGGATAAACACTACCGTATCCACCAAACAACACGATGAATAATATTTTATGTATCTTGTATACCAAAGTCATATTATGCTACAAATACCAACTAACTTGCATTGCTCTAATGGTCTATTATTTTTCGTTAGCCTACATGTCTCATATTTTACTTAGTATCTTGCAATAAAATGTTCAAAAAGTAAGTATAAAAGTGTTATAAAGGTAAGAAGAATTTGTACACTTTTACAACTGTGATAACTAAGAATAATGAAATAATGTTATGGAGCAAAATAAGAAAAAAGTTTTATTAACAATTAAACATGACACTAACATAACGTTTATTTAACTTTTACAATTTAGTATTAGATATATATTTATTATATGCAATACTGCCACATGTAGAGTTTCACGTCTTGTTAATATAAATTTCGATTTTTGACCCAACAGATTAAATGGGCATTTTATTTTGTTGTCTCCCTCGTTAATTTTGCAAAACCTTCTTTCTGCACTTTCAAATTTAATTTATACATTATCATTTCCCGGTTTCTAAAATATGTAATAATAAGTGAATATTTAGTATGGTGGGTTTAAAACTTACTCACCAACTTGCCGCCTAATCTTTTGTTTCCTTAATACGCTATGTCCGTTACCGTAACTCGCCAATAAATATTCCACGTAACTTTTCTGTAATGTGAGCCTTAACTTATGTGGTCGGCTATACCTGTATGGTGGTCCATTTTAACTTTCAATTTTGGGGTGTTTAAATTTATTTCAAGGCTGTTTGTTTGCTTTACTATATTATTTCAATCAGATTAAAACACGAGAATGAGCAAAACACAATATAAATTCTCTTCAGTGTATTATATTACAAAGGATGAAATACTCGACAATCCATTTTCAATAACATTTCAGAACTGTTTGAAGCAATTGAAGCATTCCAAGATCTTCTGCTGTTCTGTAAACATTTTAATTCCTTTCTGTCACTAAGGCTCCCTCGTATCTTTTTTATAAACATTGAACGAATCTTATAATCATAATGTATGCAGTACAGATAATAGTTGTGTATGTAATAAAATACAGAATGAGTAGTGTTCGTAGAGGAAAGTATAAAACGTGTGTACCGCTTTTCCGGTTACGAGGCATCGACTGATATTTGTCTATAGGCAAGAAAAGATTGGTTTCAAGCTTTTTAAGTATAAAAATAGGCCCTTAATATTAAAACGAAGGTAAGCAGACGGTAGCACTACGAGTCCGCTTGGAACTTCTAGCCTGAGGGAGAAGTGGAGAGGATGTTATTGAGACAGAAGGCCGTGGTGCTCATTACCCTACTACCCACTCTAATACTAACTAAACAAGGGACAGCTGCCGGGTGTATACTCCCAGGCTGGACACTCTGGTTCTTACTTTTATTATCATAAATTAATTACCTTTGTCGCCCTCACGGCCGATTTCACATTCATCCCCACAATATTTGTAAAAATGACCGCTACTCTCATCTCAGTAACTGTCGGGTTAGAAAGCTGTTCTGAGGTACCAAATACGAGGAGGTAAGATAAGTGCTACCTAAGATTCAGTTGAGTTTGTTCTTGAGATAACACGCAGACAGACAGACGGAAGAGAAATTTTACTACCTTTCCCTGAGTGATAGCCTCTTTACGTCAGCCTATAAGAACAGCAAAGTAATGTTTAAGGAGCTAAAGCAAATGAAATTTACCGCGATAGTTTAATGTAGTGACAGATTAAGGAAAAATAACATTACCCTTGAAGTAAGTGTAATGTACCCGTACATTAAACATTTTATAGAAAACATTTTTTATTATAAACCTATATGTCTAATACTTTATTTTTTGAGAAAAATTTTGAAACAATTATGGTATAAAACGAGCGTAAACCAATCGACCAAATAAAAATTAATACTCAAAATCTGTTTTGAAAAGTGGTGGGACTACCCCTAGGAAGTGTGATAGTATTGTAAATATTTGAATCTGAGATAGCTAATGCATTTTTCATTTTATATAGATTCAGAAAATACATAATGGTATCCAGGTTCTCTTGAAGAAAAATTATATAATTATATATATTTGTAAAAACCATAAATAGAACATGAAAAGCTAAATTTGTTTGCAAAGGTTGTGATTATTTTCAAAAATTAAAAAAATATAATTATTAATCTAAATGTTTCCAAAATGTACAAAGATTTAGAGAATTATATGCACTAAAATAATAAATTAATAACTGAACAATTTAAAATTTGGTTTATTTTTGAAAAGTGGTGGGATATATCCAAATTTGTTACTATGGGTACGACTATTTCCAAAATTTACAAAAACATTTAATTTATTCACTAAATATATCTAAAATGTACTAATTTTAGCATAGTATAGCCTAAAACAAAGCTATAAACCAATATAATACACCATAACAATGATATATCAGTAATTTTCAAAATGGTTAGATGAAGACAATATTCATGGAAAGTCATGACGTCACTGATTCAAAAACAGCAAACCGGGTTTCACCATTGAAATAAGGAAAGTCTTTATGTTTGAAATGGTGTATAAATAGTGTTAGAAGTGTTGATTTATGTACACATGAGCTGTCAAAACATGTGCGTGTCAGATCGACATTATAATGTCGATTGCGAGCTCTAAGAACATTTTACTAGCAGAAACCAAAAAAATGAAAGTCTTATGTTGCCCAAAAACATTTAGCCTCTTCTTAAGGCATCCTCCTTAAAAGCTGAAATTCAAATAGGTGGATTTATATGACAATACGTTATTAGTTACACTCGTTCATAATCAGTGGACCTTTTAGAGAATAAATGTCATATATTCTCCACCAATATTAATATTTGTATAGAAAACAACAACTTTTCTGTTTTCTATGCTATTATTAGATTATAATATTGTTATTAATACTTAGCGTTCTTGAAGATTCTAATAAATGTTAACAGTTAATGTGTGAATCAATAGTTTTAGTTTTACATTTGAAAAGGAAAATGTGTAGAAGGAGGAGAAAGATATTATGTAGAAGGAGCTTTTCTGCGTCAGAAGAATAAAAGATGTATAAAAGACTGAGTAAACGTGCGTTTGATGAGCGCCGTTACAGACAACTGTGCAGAAACGTTTCCCTCTAACAGGCTAAGTGAGTACCGTAATGCTTAGATGATGAAGAAGGTTTATATAAGCTTCTTCATTTTGATCGAATATTTCCATGCGATCATTATTACAGTGATCAATTAAGAGACTAATGTAATTTGGTTAAGTTCACGTACTTTTTCTGAGAAACGTGGAAGTTAATAAGCATGACTTTTTACTGCGCATTCTCTATAAGTTGTCTAACTTATTATGACATTTAATTCATTAAAGCTTTAAATTTGTATGATATGTTGTGTGTTTAAAACAACTATGTCTGGTTAGGTTAAATACTTCTAAATAAAATAATAGTTTGTATACGTACATCTGTTATAACCTTTTGTTATTGCTTTTAAAATGAGTAATACAGTTTTGAGTCAAATAATTTAAGAGGCTTTTGAGTAAAAGGTAGATTAGAAATTAAAAGTAACATTTCGAGAAAAACAAGTAAAGTAATTTAGGAAGCCACTTAGTAGTTTCAATCTCCACATGATGGATTTTCTAAATCATCAATTTCTTGGAATAATGCCTCTTTGTGTAATACCTTTATCTTATTTTCAGCTTTATTAATCCGCTAGATGTCCAGTTTTTCGTAAAAGTATTTAGCGTTTTACTTGCTAATTTGTGAGGCAAATTTCCTTCGCACCGTACACTTTACAATGTTTCCTGTATTAAACCTTGACAATTTATGAATTTAATTTTTGTTTTGAATTTCCATTTATGCACATTTGCAGAAAAACTTTATTATCTAAGTCTCTATACGTCTGTTTGGCCTCTCGTATAACAGTTTCAGACACATGAAAACCTTTTTTTTCCTACACCAAATTACCACGAGGGCATACACCATGATTTAGCTTATCATTCGTTCAACATAAGTGAAAATGAGTATCAAAAATATCATTTTCCATATCTTTTATGGAGCCTCTAGAGAGCTTCAAATAATCTACCCATAATTATAAAACAATCACTTATAAAAAATGAAAAGTAATACTTACAAATATAAGCTCAAAAGTATGAGTCGTGAAAAACATGAAAAATTTATAGAAACCCCAGATGATTTAACAGGGCGTCGAAATTGAGAGACAGATTAGCTAACACTTAGAATGAAAATATAATTTACAGTTGAAATGATAGGCGTAATATGTAAAATATAGACGTTTCTTTACGAGCTCCTTAACTTAAGTTGTGAGAAGAATAACTGCAGGTTATACAAATACATGAATCATAGCCTTTCAGTACCGATAACAATATTTTATTTATTACTTTACCTGTTATTTATTCCTTTAAAACTACACTTTAAAAACATAATCCAATAGTCCTAGACACCTCCTTAATATCAACGCAAAGTTTGCAAAGTAGATTTATTAGTAAGAATAATTTTTTTTAACTGGAAGACTACAAATACTCCACGCAGTAAAAAATAATTACCTTGAATGTAGACTACACAATTCTGCTATGTACTCTTTGGCCACAAACCTTTACCACGAATGTTGACCACGAACCCACCTAAACAACCCTAAACTAATTAGCTTTAAGCCGAAACATTAATTAATATAATACAAATGCTTCACCAGAAGGCTAAGATCCTAAAAATCTATTTCACCAGATTAAGCTATTAATTCCATTTAATAACACAAAATTTAGTAATTTTTATTCTAATTTATGTATAATAAACTAGTGTGCTTAGTTTCGATTATGACTTTTCTCAAAACACTAAAATTAGTGTTATAAAGTTTGTCTTGATTAACTAATATATATTTAACGATGATTAGAAGCCAAGGACTGCCTAGATAGAACGGTTCCATATCTAGTTTTATATTGACCTTACTCTCGTATTTTTAATTTTCTTTAACAATATTCTGGACATATTGTGTCCTCATTAACATTACTTTCACATGTTATGCAAATTGGCACTAATATTATCTGTATTTCATAGTTTTTCCTTCCTTACTCGTTTTATAGCACGATTTTTTAATTACATGATCTTCATATAAGTTCAAGTGCTTTCATATTCGTCCTTTTTTCTATCCAATAAACCTGAAATTAATTTAACTTCGGCTTGCTTACTATTCAAAAACTTCGTCTTCTCCCAAACCCACACCTTTGATACCTCAAATTCTAGCATCCATAGCACGTATTGTTACAGAATCCGCAATACGTTAATACAAGATACACGGTCTCTGGCTTACTGCAATAACATTAATTTCTTTCTAAACTGAACTTAACATCTCTCAATTATTCAATATTTGAAATTACTATATCCGCTTACATACATCTCAGTATGATGGTCCTCTTGCATTGACTCTTTTCTTGCGTCATGGTACTTAGAGAAATGTTTGCTTTCCTTTATTACTTCGCTCCTTTCTCAATGCTATTTCATAGTGTTTCATGATTGTTGCTACGTTACTTAGATATACAGTACAAGTATTGAAATAATTTTTCAGGGTGAATTCATTCAATTAAGAGTTCAATACAATTTGTGGAACTTGGATATGATATATAGTCAGTGTTTGTGTAATTTATTAAACTCACTAAGTTTTAAAACTTGCTTTTTGTACTGTATATTGGCATACATATTCCAGCTGTTTCGGAGTATTTCGTGAGTTACGCAGGTCAAGTGGCCAGTGTGAGGATTGGGGAACGTATGAGTCCATTAAATACAAACGTAAAAAATTAAAATTGATTTGAAACATAGAAGTGTAATAATGAAAATCCTTTACTTTTTTACATGAATAATATTTTTATCTCTTATAATACAAATATAATTGCAGACTAATGACTATAGTTACAGTATGATAATATGAAATGCAATGAAATCTTTCCAAAACTGTAGCACTAGGTATATATGAGCTATTGACATTTTGGAGGAGATTGTCATATAACAGCAGGAGACTGTCCACACGACTGAACAGCTGTTCACGGCCAGTTTAACCACAACTATGAGAGGAGTGATGCGGTGTAATCAGCTGAGTCGAGCCGGCACATCTGGTTCTCAACTATAGTTCTGTATACTTGTTCCTGTATACTAATATTACTCACTTATATGTTAGAATTGTATTCGTCATAAATATGCTTTATTTAAGAAAACGTTGAAATTACATTAGCCTTTGCTATTTATGATAAAAATTATGGTTGCCTGTAAAGTCGGTTTTACGGGCAAAGATTTTACGTGACAACGTCTTTTTCTCGGTAGAATATTTATTGATATGAATATTATATAATTGCACAATAGGAACAAGGAATTGATTGAAAATAAGAATTGCACAAATGTTAACTATAGAAATATATTTTGTTTACTAAAACATTGTACATAATTTGAAATTAATTAAAATTTGTTATTGTAAATGGTAAAGTTGAATAAAACATTTACTAAAATTGGAATTTGAAATTCTTGCTAAACACAGTTAAATTCTAACTCCGCGCGTGGTCATTGGTCGGTTTAGTTCGTTTGTTTGGTCGCACTGTTATGACAGGTAGAGGTTATAATTTGTTATTTTAAATGTTTGACTAGCAATACGCGCTGTTTCTTCTTGATTGCAGAGTGATTTAAACTAATAATTTACTTAACACTATCAACATTTGTCAATAGTATGACATAACCTATAAACTCAGTTTCTCAACTTTTGTGTCAATCTAACAATTAATCAATCAATCATAGTTTACGATAATGAAATATCAGTGTACAATTATTTACCTTTATTGTTGTAGTTGTTGTAAATGACGAATCTAAGCACTCCACATTTTTCACGAATAAACATAGTTATCTGCTTTATCCCGTGCGGCGGACCCACAGTTATCTGCTTTATCCCGTGCGGATCCCGTGCGGCGGACCCACTGGACGGGCATCGTAACGTTACCGGGCGTTACACTTTTTCATGAGTGACTCCGAGCCGCAACCTAATTTAAGACGTTGTCACGTCAAAAGGAATCTACAGAATTGTATCATCAAGCATTATCAAGTTCTAATTTTAAGTTTATACAGTTTAGCGCTTTAGAGTAATAAGGCATACAAATGTATTATTCTGTTTATTATTTGCTTTAATTTTGTATTTGACTTAAGAATACATATACTTAAAAAGATAATCCGAGAGTGATGTTTCAGTAATAAATTAACATTATCTGTATTTCGACTTTTGTTTTCGTGGGGATCTCAATGTATTGCAAAAAAACAATTAAGTTTTCCAAGTAATCAAATATAAAGAAAAATAGATTGATTTTGTTTCTGGAGTTGATCATGATCGGGCTTTGAAAATTTTTTCCAACATTTTTGCCTAAAAGCTCTCTGAATGAGGTTTCGGAAGCATTATTAATTATATTTGGACCCAAATCATTGATTTATTTGCAGAATTTCTCTTGAAACTTTCAATGTATATGAAGTGGATTATTTAATTAAAATCCATTAATAATAATTTAGATCTGGACTAGCGGACCCGGCGCGCTTCGCTGCGCATTTCAATAAGTTTCCCGCGGCTTCGCACGCAATTTCCCGTTGAAAACAGTACACTATATTCACTTATTCATTTTCTATCACATTCTAAACATTGCTGAGATAATTGATAGTCGTTCCTTCGTGAGCTTCTTGGGCGCATTATGAAGGTATGTACCACATTCCTGATACTTCTGTCAAAAAAAAAACAACTAAGGTTGATTTTATAACATTCTTTATATTTGTAGCCAACGTAAGATAGTAATTATGATATCTGCATTGCTCTTCTGATCAAGCATGAGCATGGTTTATATTAAATAAATATTGCAGTTAAAGGTGAATTTTTACGTCAAATTTGAATTGTATTATCTGGATAGTAAAGTCTATGTTTAACAGTGATTGCAGAAACAGTTTAAACAAAATTTGTCGTTTCTCTTAAGCTTACTCTATGCTTTAAAACTATAAGTGTAGTAATTAAATTATATATAAATATATTTTTTGTCGCATTATATATGTTTACAAAGAACAGCTGATTAAAAATTTGAAAAGAACTCTTTCACTTAATAACATATGTTTGCTGCAATGCATTTCTTACGGGTATTTCTGTAACCAGTGGGGCGGAATCCTGAATCGGGAAAGGGATAAAAAGTATCCTATAACCTTCTACAGATCAAGACGAACAAATTAAAAAAAAAATTAGGCGAATCCGTCCAGCCGTTTGTGAGTGATGCTGTTACACACGAACAGTTTCATTTTTTATATATATAGATTATTGGTGATCACGAGAGCTTTTCATACTCAGTAATACAGTAAACCATTTCGGCAAAATGACATTTCAAAAATTTTCTAAGAGCGATCTTTTTTCAGACATTACTACTATGAAACAAAACGTTATAATGTTCAAGAAGCTGTCTTGGTCTCTAAAGTTATAAATGTTAATTAAAAGAGCATGTCTAATGTAATCAACTGTTCTGATTAAACACTGTTTATTACTTTCAATTTGTTTACATTCATAATGAGTAAATTATTTAAGGAATATCCATTACATTTCACGCCATTCTAGATCTCAGCTATTAGCTAAGTACTCATCTACCATATAAAATGTCCTAAAACATAAGTTGGTCAGAATTTGATTCCGAATACTCCCTTTGAAGCAGTCGGCAAGAACTGTGCTAGACGAGGACTGAGTCGCTGGATTGAGGTTTGGAACTAATTTTGTGATGATTGAATGCCAGCTCTTAATATTCATTTCATTTATTTCCAACGGCAGAACCACATTACATAGAGAAGAGTGAAATATAACAGTATTAATTCTAACAACAAGTTAACAATGAAAGAGTGTAATAACAAAAATAACAATAATACTTAAAGATAACTTGGAGATAACAGTAATAAATATATGATAACAGTGACAGTACATACAATAACAGATAAATAATGCAGATTACAATACAAATAATAGAATATTAACGATAACAATTGATAAATAATTTTAGGCTATAGATTTTCAAATGTGTGTGTATGTGTGCGTGTGCGTGCGTGCATGCATGCATGCGTGCGTGTGGGTGTGTGTGTGTGTGTGTGTGTTAGTTTGTTTGTTGTGATTAAGAGGTTTCAGTGTGTTGCAGGTTGATAAATGTCTTGAGATTCCGTTTGAAGGTTAGGAATGAGGAAGCGAAGAAATCCATGTGGTTAGGAAGAAGGTTTCCATGAAGCTGAATTCTTCGCATCGTAGAGTTGGTCAAGTATGATGAGGAAACAGAGGATCTAATAAAAATATATTAACATATATTTAATATTCAAAAATATAAAATATTTATTTTTTATTCCAGAGGATGTTAATATTCTAAAATATTAACATCTTTTAGTTTATAAAGAAACAAACGCGTAATGTAAGTGTTAATGTACTTTTTTATACTGTATATGTAACTGTAACTGTATAATGTAACTGTAAAAACTGTATATTTTTATTTAATATTAAGTATAATATCCAAAAGACAATGTTACTATCTAACTTTTACTATAAATTTAAAAACTGATACAAAACCAATTTTAGTTCAATTTTACAGAAATAGGCTTAAGTATGGAATAAAAAAAATTACAATATCCATAAATATACGCTTTTAACATATATTCTTGATCGTGGCAACAAGGCAAACTCAACAATAGCGTCTTACATGTAATTCACTCGAACCAGAAGCGCTCACACAGTTGCAAACCTTACGTATTTGCGTGCGAAGCCTCTGATAACTCTGATAACATATAAAAATATATGTTCATACTATATTCTAGATATAGTATGAACATATCTGCTTTGAATAAGCAAATATATTTACATATTGCCTTATTTTATTTAATATGCCTACCAATGTCAAGAATGTAGATGTGAAGCATTAGGTAGTATTCTTTCAACCGCTTCCAGAGGAACGCTGGTTCACGCCTGGATATTTAGTCCACATATACTAATAGATTTTTAAACATAACTGTTATAATACGAAAAATGATAAGCGTCAAACTAAAACATAATGATGGCATGAGCGTAAAGTATGAAAGTAATATAATATATTAGCTAATTTTTTTAATTCAGCAATATTCAATTAGACAACACAAAATATTTGGAAAGGTATAAAGAGTTAAAATATTAGCTAATATACTTTTTTTTAAATTTAATAGCCTAAAACCTATTTTAATATTTAAGTATCTCTTTTAACACGGGATAAGCGAAAGCCTGAATCTACAAGTATTATGACTTTAGTCTATGTGGGACATCGCCTTTGGATAATTCGAGGAAAAACTGAGAACTTTGAGATTACTAACGATTAAAATTAATTAATTTTATTCCGTGGAAAACAATAGTTCAAGTTTATGAGTAAATATACTCTTGAAATTTAATTTAATTATTTCATTATCTATGAACTTTATAGCTGTTGTATTGATTAAAACTAAATATTTTTAATTTAGGAAAATTAAAGTTATTAGCAAAATTTATTAAAATGCTTGTGTAGATGCAAAAGATTGAGAAATAATTCTATCTACCTATAATAATAGAAATCTTATCCTGAATTTGCAAATTTTATATAGACAATGTTGTTACTAAAAGAGTACATGTCCAAAAAAACAGCTAACTCCGAGAGTTACATTCTTATTTAAACCATATGCACATTTTGAAATAAGTTTAATGTTGAAATAATATAATTCTAGATAAATATAATTTGATGAATGGTACTTCTTTTTCTCCGTCATGACAAGAAGACATACGCGAATTCCAAAAATTAATAAACTATGTCAAGAACGTTATTTGACTAGTGAGTCCTTAAACAAAGTGTCTGCCCCGTAAGTTGTCATGCTGTTTGTTGTACCATTAAGTCAAATACTAAATTTATTTAACATTTTCAATTGATCTAATTAATGAAACTTTAGGAATCTATGAACTACAGGAGTCTATTTGTGATTTATCATATTTTATGCTGATGTTTTATTGTTTTATTTTTATTAATGGAATTAGAAATGTAACCAAGATAACACCAATATTAAAGTTAATTTCAACGGGATCCTCTAAAATACAATTTTATTTTAGGTAACTTAAAAAACAAAGAAAAATTTTATCTGGTGTAAGTTTGCTGTTAAATAAGTGGAGAGATAAAATCTCAAAACTTTATATCGAGACCAAAAAAATAAATCCACCTGCTGCTGTAATAAAAAATACCAAGTTTATTGATGTGGCTCACATAGTATAAAACTCATCTTATTATTGTCCTAGTAAAGGATAATGTTTATTATTCTAGAACTGTAGAAATGTAGAATTATTCTACATTTTACATGTAGGCAGAAAAGCATCACTTTATTGAAAGCCGTAAAATATGTGGAATGTGTCGGCCATAACAATAAATCTGACCGAGGAGTACCTGGACATCCTGCAATCGTCCCAAACATTGAAAGCGGCCGTTATTTGCAGCCTTTAGTTTAGAGGATTTATTTAACCGAGCAATAAAATTTTACGTGAAACTGAATTTTAAATATTAATTTACAATATACGTTAATGGATTTGTTTATAACTCTTTGAGGAGAGGGTGCTTTTATTCGTATATAATTTTTTATATTTAATTATTTAATTTATTCGTATATAATTTTTTTAACCTGCCCTACAACAGAGGGCTTTCGAGAATGTGTGGTTCCGACAGGTGCCACAGCACACACTGCCCGAATAGCAATGAACATTTTGAGGCAAATGTTTCCTGGTCAGTTGAATTCTCGGGGAGGGGACATTGTGTGGCCAGCGCGATCACCCGATTTAACCCCATGTGACTTTTTTCTGTGGGGTTACTTAAAGGCCGAGGTGTTCAAACATCGCCCCAGAAACCTGCAAGATCTGAAGCAAGCTATACGGGAGGAAGTTCTGCGCATACCTCAAGCCATTCTCGAGAGAGTCCACGACAGTTTCAGAATTTGCTTGCAACAATGTATTGATAACCACGGCCACCACTTATCTGATATTCTTTTTAAAAGAAAGTAGAAAAAACTTCTCATGTCATAGAATAAGTTAAAATGAATAAATTTGTTTTTTGGAAAGTCAAGAATGTCCAATATGGATTGATGCAGTTACAATATAAATAAATAAAACGTTTATAGTATGATCAGCGCCTTAAAAGAATCATTTTGATAAAGGCTGCTTTTAGAGGAAGAAGGATAATAACAACATAAAATAATTTTTATTCACAAAATAAGATTGCCTTACAGTCATATACTTTATGAATACACTGCTTAAAATAATTTCAAATCAAAATTTTATCTGGCCAGAATATTACAAAATGTACAGCAATTGTTAAAGTATTATTTTAAATATTGAAAATCTACTAAACATTAAAAAGGCAACTAAACTTAGAGTACTCTCATCATACCACATTAGTACTTGCCCCTTTCCAGTGCCGGTTGTAAAAATAATGATTTTGTGGTTACCCAGTTGTATGCCATAAATTTATCAGCACTATAAAGTGCTAAGAGCGTTAGAAAGGGCTCAACACATAGTATTAATACCTTGGGCGTCGAGGAATTTTTAATCGATTTTGGCAACTTGTTGACAAAGTGAACTCCTACCTTTGAGGGTAGGTGTTCATAGATCACCGTCCTGTGTCTGTCAGTTCGGTAATTATATCTGTTTCTTGTTTCATACGCATGTATGTCTGGAGCAATTGTCATGGTACATTTCGACATGAAAAATAAAGTTGTCTCTAATGTTTAGAGGCTCAGAAGAGACAACATTTGCAGTTCAAAATGTTTTCTCACAAGATTCTCTGAAAAACTGGATATTTTCTCTAGCTCCATAGAACAACATCAATACGCCGTCATAAGAACCTCAGTTAGGAAGTATTTGGCTAAAGTCGTCATACTATAAATATCTAAGGATTGTTTTGATCAAATGTGATTTATGTCAATCACCTACCCAGAAATATTGCAAGGAACTTTGAACAGAAGTCTTTATGCAGCAGAGGATCCTCCAAGAAAACGGCTGATCCGTCGTTTGGATCTCAAAAATTATTTGTTGTCAAAAAAGCTTGTTGCTCTAAAATTATCTTAGAATTGTTTCTGAAACAAAGCGTTGTGACATCACTTATAAATCTTCCATACCGTAGCGATAACCCTGCGTCATGACATATACAAGAAAAATAATTTGACTGAGGATTGATCCTTGAGGGATCCCGTTACTCAGTTAAATCAGTTCAGATAATTTTTCTGAAATTAGGACAGTTTGTGTTTTATGGTTAAGAAATGAGCTAAGCCACTGAAGTGCCACACCTCTGTTGCCAAGTTTGTCAAGAAATGTTACGTGGTCAACTCATTCTAATGATTTCAACTAAGTTTAAAAGGAGAAACACACTTAATGTGAAATTTGACATTCTAAATCCCTACATAACCATTTCGACAAAACGCACATCATCGATGATCGACTTACCCTTTCTTAAACCGAACTGATTCCCAGAAAGCAGGTTATATTTAACAAATATTTTGCTCAAGATAGGCAAAATTGAGATAGGCCTATAATTATTGGTAGATTAGTTATCATCTACCTAATAGATTGGGGTAACTTTCCTAATTTTTAGGAGCGAGGGAAATACTCAATGTTCGAGAGAAGTATATCATACAACTGTGTGTATATATATAATATATATATATATATATATATATATATATATATATATATATATATTTCACGGTTTTGTGTATATATAGATGAATATAAATAGACTATGCCAAAGATGTTAAAGATATTGTGATTTTTGCTTCGACTGACATGACTTTTAAATTACTATATTGCAATTATTATTAAATAGCTCACTTCTTTGTAGCTATAACTAATGTTATAATTTGAGTTGAAGTAAATGATTATAAATATCAATACTGTGATAAAACTACGAAAAGATATTGATTGCCTTAAGGAAACAAAAATCTTATAAGAACATTCACGAACAATCCTCGTTGACCGTTTATTATATTTATATATATATTTATATATATATATATGAATTTATATAAATAACTTATATTATATTATATTTACTTGTATTAATACTGTGTTTCTAGTACTGGATAAGTCGTGTAATATTATTGACCCAACGGGTATCTGGACACTTCATCACATTCCCACTACTCAAGTCCCTCCACTCCGCATGAAGTTTAATCACACATCCTCCTCATCATAGATGATTATCTCTCTACGCAAACCCCATTCCATACCACGTGATGTTTAATCACAGTTATTCCTCAAAATATTGTATTTTATCCTTCCGAAACACACTCCACACCACGTTATGTTTAGGTTTCTGTATATCCTGGATCATAAGACAGGATATTATTTAATGATTACTTACATTTTAACAACTTTCAAATAACATTTGGAAGTGGAATGTATATGTTTATTTAAAGAATTGTCTTCATGTGCCTTGGCTTTTGTTCGTTAAGCATTTTTGGCACGTTCAATATAATACGAGTACACTTAAATATTATATTATATACGTTTTTCACAACGTATTTATAAATTACAATTATAAATCAAGTGGTACAATAAACTTTGTAAGGGAGTTTTTCGGGCTTTTATTATATTTGCAACCTATAAAAAAATGGTTTCGCGGTAGCTGTAGGCCGGGATTTGCAAAAAGAAACAAAAGAATCTCCATGAAAACTTAAAACTAATTCACTGTTTAATACGTTTAGGTGGATTTTTAATACTAAAACTATAAAAGTATTTATCTTTTTGCAACTACAGGTGAATTAAACCGTTCTTAGTACTACGGCTATCAGAGCATTCTCTTCTTGCAACTTTCTGTAAATTACACATTTTGTAGTACCAAAACTATCAGAGACTTCTCTGTTTTCCACTCTCGGTGGTGTACCCCGTTATAAGTTTTCAGGCTAATATTGGCGGACTCTTTTCTAGTACTAAAAATATCCGAGTATTTTTCTATCTGCAACAATCATAAGATTGCACAGTTTCTAGTAATACAATTACGAGAGTACCTATATCTCTATTTTGTAAATGTCGGTGTATTGGACAGTTTTCAAGTTACTTTTAATACCACAGCATCTCTTCATGTTAACCCTCAAATTTAAGCAAAAACTAGCCACAAGTCCAGAAGAGTTATAGATTGATCTACTAGTCATAAACATTCGCCTATAATTATTTAATTTACTCTCAAACTAAACTCAGTATTTTACCTATGGTACCTCTCAAATGAAGTAAGATGCTCGCAAGTTCAGGTTACAATCTTACAACTATCATACAGGCGAGCTCTACCTACCACTCTGTGTGTCTGTCAGGATCAGAAAAACCGCCCTTGGCGAGTCAGGCTGTCCTCCCTTTACCGTTCCGCTCTACCTTCGTAGCACTTTCACTAGACACCGGCATGTATATATGAGATCGTTCACGTCTCGATGAGTGTACTTCATTCAATAACTTCAACTCACCTAATAACTAATAACTAACTTGAAAAAATAGGGTTCATATTAAATACCTTTCAATAATATGTCGATTTCTATTTTAACTTACAACTTAGAAATGGATAACTTAAAGTGAGTTATAGCCACCGAGTTTTGAAAGTAATTAACACACAAAGGTTCCAGTATGTGTGCTTAAAGCACATGCTGAAAGAATACAGTTAAACTGTAAAGTTAGTCCTTCACTATAGTAGCCTACATGTTCAAATTTTGTGAGGTATATTTTAAAGTTTACGTATATTTGGTGTTATAGGCATTCAGTTTTGTTTTATAAGAACATAAATTTTATGTTCTTACAACCATTTTATGGTAACTTTCTATGTTAGTCAAAAGTAGTATATTTTTCAACAATGTTAGCCTATATATAACAGATTTTAATACGAATTGTGCTAAATAAATTCGTAAACAAATAGTTGAATTTTTAAAATATTATTAATATTTAACAATTACAAACAATAAAAACACAAGAATAACGAAATATGGAACAACATATTCCGTGTTTTAAAAATATTTAGTAAGATTTTATTAAAGTATTTTTATTTCTTATTTCAATTCAGTGATCATTTTAAAATATGAAATATAAAAGTTTATTAAGTTAATGAATTTAGTATTTGATATTATTTTAAAACATAAAAATAACCATTTAAAAATTAGGAAACATACCTTTTCAATATATCTATTCACAGCCCGTTATGAGAACTAGTCACTTTTGTCGGTCAATCCCGCGACTGCTTTTCCATTACAAAATATTTTAACATTGCTTTAATACTTATAGTAGGGTATTAAATAAAATAAAGTACTATGGTACATTTTAGTAGAGGAAAAACACTTAATGATGATAAAGAGTGTATGCAACTTCACGGCCAACTATGAATGGCATTGTATTATATTTTACTTCTAACACAAAATACAGTTTTGATGCACTTTATATGCAAATTTCTCTTGCATAGCAATACGTTCTATTCGTTTAGCTAGAATATGGGAGTTTTCACTATAATTTTATAACAGTGAAAAATAATGTTCTACCTGGTAGCTGCTTTCTAAATTAACTACGGCAAACAACTGAATAATATGAATTAACCAATTATAAGGAATAATAATCGTTATACATCTTACGATTTTAGTCAAGCAGAATATAGATTGAAAATAATACTATTTCTTCCATCCGCCTCAAAGTGGAAGTGTAGGTACAAAACTCTTTCTTTTTTTCTTGGATTTGTATGTATTTTGTGATAGGGATGTCCTTAAGACCACGGTTTTTCAAAACAAAACACATTTAACTAGAAAAAAACTACAAATAAAAAATTTAAACTATCAATCAAGTTTGACATACTTTTATATAGAAGAGTCGCCTACTGTTTATGTGATTGAGCAAAGAGCTTATGCTCTGATTTAGATGGATTAAAACAGATAATGTTTAGGTCGTTGATCAGAGAGTGTAGTAGACTTTGTGAGAGAGTGTATTCTGCAGATCAGTTCAAATAACTAGGGTTGTATTTTGTTTTTATTAAGTGTATGTTTTGTTAGTGTGCACCGAGTTGACACACTACATAGTTTTTGTGTTTTGTGACTTATGCGTGTTAAAACGCTATGTTATGCATTGATTATTTTAACCTAGATTGAATCAGCAGAGTTGTGTGAATCCTAGAATCCATTTCATCGAGCAAGAGCAGGTCAACAGCAAAAGCTAAAATATTTACCCCCTCTCTCTCTTAATCTAAAAGAATTTATAATTTGCACTCCCACCAAAAAAATTTTAAACCAGGACTTTTATAGCCCAGATATATTTAGAGAAACACTTATGTTCGGACTACTGACCGGAGATTTTATGCAGTTGCCTTACGTCAACTGACGCGATGCAGTTGGATTGATAATTGCCTAAAAAGTGGGACTTTTTATTAATACCAACCATGACGGTCATGTAAGCCATGATTGTCAGGGTAATTATGAAACCGCATTCAACTATTTAGGAGGATCACCATTTTGGGTGCGGTTATAACCTACTTACAATTCACTGAATCCTAGAGGAGGGACAAACCACGCTTCTAAACGAGTCCCTACTTGCCCACAAATCTGCGGTTTGTATTTAAGTGATCCGATTCAACAAATAACGGTGGAATTGACCTTCTCATTGGTTTACGTTCTATCCACCACCTTTGTCGTAGCTTATATAAATTGATTTAATTTAAAAACACTACCTACTTAAAATTTTCCTAATATAATCCATACGTGGAAATTTCATTTGTGTATAAAATACTATTTTATAAATAATATTATACCTGTACATAATAGTACTATAGCAACACATAGTCTGAATACAATATCGCGCACACAAATAAAATTATGCAGAATTCATTTTTAATACCTTGAAGGAGTTTATATATAGTAAAATATCGTTTCGATTTTTAACATAATAGTTGTTCATATTTGTTAAAAAGAATACTTTAGTTGCTTATTGTGCAATAAAAATACAAGCCTTTTGAATTTTTAGCCTTTATTGACAAGTTGAATGTTTATAATTACTATAATTGTATAATGAAATCCCTACAAGATTACATAACTTTTACAATACAGGTAGAAACTATGAAATCCTTAAAAAAATCCTTCTTTGAATACGAAAACAAATAACTTAACTCTTGCTTTTGTTTAAGAGACTAATTCATTACGGAAACTACTAAAACGGAGATATTTAAAAATGTAAACTGAACTTCATTGTTCTGGTTTTTGTGGAAGTAATTAGTGCAAAGAAAATAAAAATATCACTATTGCTATAGTTTTAAAAGGGAAATCACCTGCACTCTCAACTGTACTTGTAATTTAAATGCTGATAACGTATCTCTCGCTTGGTGGTTTCCTACAGCCGATATTTCCCTGAGGAGGTTCTAACGTGTACTTTCCGTTGTCGGTCTCACACCTGTTGTCTACAGTTGTTCTATTGTTGTCCACAGTAGGTTCTCTGTGTCTCTGGTACACAACTGTGTGTTCAGTAAACAACTTTGTTGTTCTATTGTTGTCCACAGTAGGTTCTCTGTGTCTCTGGTACACAACTGTGTGTTCAGTAAACAACTTTGTTGTTCTATTGTTGTCCACAGTAGGTTCTCTGTGTCTCTGGTACACAACTGTGTGTTCAGTAAACAACTTTGTTGTTGATTGTCTCCTTGCTTACTGCGAATATTTGTAACCCACGCAATAATTATGTGAATAACATATTTCAATAAAAATACAACACAATAAAATTATTTTAAATCGAGCAAACAACGACGTAATACAACGAGATTCCGGCCTTTACCTTTAATAATCTATTTTAAAGGTAAAGGCTTAACTGCAGATAAATCACACAAATAGAGCCTTTATAAGAACTCCTGTTGACTCTGTCGTGGCTCTACATTTTGTAAACATCTTTGTTTTGTGCCTTAACCAGAGGTCAAAACATACACACGTATGAGACACGTGACAGAGCATAATACTGAACGGAGACGCCTACCCTCGCAAGCAGGTATTAATTTCTTCAACAGACTGCACAATCCAATTAAAAACGCTCAAACGCCTAAGGCGGTAAATACTCTTCTTGGCGTCTCACGCATTCTACAATGCAGATGAGGTTTTGACATTCGACTGGGAGACCGCCCAATTAGAAGACTCTGCTGTACTAAGCTGGTTGCATTGGCGATCAATGAAAGAGACGTGATTGTAAAATTGTTTGTATTAATGTGAATTGTTGGTATTAATTTTAGAAGATTCATTGAACATCTTAGAAAACCCGTATTGAAGTTTGCTACGCAATGTACATGTTGTCGTTGCAATAAAAAAGGTTTTGATTTTGAAAATAATAATAGGAAAAATGGAAAATATATCCAAAATTGTTCCTTGTTGTATTTATGTTGTTTTATTTATTGAACTTACATGAAGTAATGGTTTATTCCCCCTCAGTATGTATGTTTTTGTAGTTGTAGTCACTGAATCACTTGTTATGGCTTTTAAATTTTTATCTCTGTTATATCTTGTATAGTCTATTAATCTAAGTATTTATCCTTATAGAGTAATTATATATTGTGATTGTATTATTATGAGTATTATTATCTTTCTGTTATTTTATAGATTATTCTTGTGGGTTATCAAGTACCAACTACGACTGTAATATTCTAACTGTCCATCTTCTTAGTATCTGTATATAACAGGCTGTGTGCCGTTGACTAAATAAATAAATTCGAGTACTATATATATATATATATATATATATATATATATATATATATATATATATATATACACACGAAATTTTACCGATATTAGCTGACAGGTTTTGAAGAGATTGTCATAAGAGAAAGAGAGGTCCGCATGACCGAACAGCAGACAGTTCACAGTCCGTTTAACAACTATGAGAGGAGTGATATTGTGTAACCAGCTGAGTCAAGTAACACATATGGTACTCAGTTCAACACGTGTTCCTGTGTTCTAATATTACTTACCTTATATGCAAGGGAGTAATGTCTGCATGACCGAACAGCAGGTAATTCACGGCCAGGTTAAAAACAACCTATGAGAAGAGATGCAATCAGCTGATGCAAGTCGTTATATGTAGCTTTTATTCACCGTTTAGCATATTAACACTTGTTCCTGTATACGAATATTATTTCACAGATACGTAAGAGAGAGGTCAAATGTATATATATATAAAACATTATATATATATATATATATATATATATATATATATATATATATATATAAAAGAAAGTCGTGTTAGTTACACTATTTATAAGTCAAAAACGGCTGATCCGATTTGGCTGAAAATTAGTAGGGAGGTAGCTAAGAACTGGGAGAAGGACATAGGATACTTTGCATCCCGTTTCCGATTCAGGATTCCGCCCCACTGGTCTCTAAAAGTTTACAGAAATACCCGTAAGAAATGCATTGCAGCAAACATATGTTATTAAGTGAAAGAGCATTTTCAAATTTAATCAGCTGTTCTTTGTAAACATATATAATGCGACAAAAGAAATATATGTTTATATCATTTAATTACTATTTTAAAATTTCTTTACACTTATAGTTTGAAAGCGTAGAGTAAGCTTAAGAGAAACAGCAAATTTTGTTTCAACTGTTTCTGCAATCACTGTTAAACATAGACTTTACTATCCAGATAATACAATTCAAATTTGACGTAAAGATTCACCTTTAACTGCAATATTTATCTAAAATAAACCATACTCGTGCTTGATCAGAAGAGCAATGCAGATATCAAAATTACTATCTTACGTTGGCTACAAATATAAAGAATGTTATAAAACCAACCTTAGTTGTTTTTTTTTTGTTGTTGTTTTTTTTACAGAAGTATGGTTCTCAAAACTCCGTGTGTACATATTCTCTCAATTGAGACAACAAAGCAAGCTCAATCATGGCATCGGAGATATAACTAATTTGATCCAGAAGTGATACACGCGCAAAGCCTAAAATAAAAACCATACGCAATTTCGCTTAACATCTGAAGCTCATAATCATTAGACTCTAATAATATGTACCTAAAATATGCCTATTTTCGTTTCAAAATTACATTGAGCGCCATCATTTATTACATTGTACTGTATGTGCGCTAATGAATCCGACTTTTTGACTCCTGTCCACGATGGTCTAATATAGTTCAATTGTATACAAAAATCTCCATGATATTGGAGAAAAATTCCAGTTATTTCACAGGTGCATATTGAGACTGTTTTAAAATTTAAATCTTAAATAGATCATGAGCTTGGAGTATCTTTCAGTGACTATCATTTATCTCAGAAAGGTAATAACGACGTTCAAAAGAAATATGCCTCCTATGTCCCAATTTTTCTGTAGGAAATCGTGTGCGAAGCCGTGGGTATTTAGTTGTAATTGGTATTTTATTGCAAATGAAGAGTTTTCGTTATAAAATACTACGAATTTATTGACGAACTAGCTGTTACCCGCAGCCAATCGCGCATAATTGCTTTTAATAAGTAATATAAGGACTTCGGTTCTTAAGATTTGCGTGCGAAGCCGTGGGTAACAGCTAGTATATATATATATATATATATATATATATATATATATATATATATATATATATATATATACATAAAAATTATACTTTAGAAAGGAAACAGAAAACTGTTTTTATTATATTATATGGTGATTATTTTTATATTTGTGATCTCGTCAAACGGTGGAGACCTTATTGAATTTACTTTTTAATAAATATTTAAGTATATTTAAGTAATTTTTTTGTTCTGGAGCTCATCATGAGCTCCAGAACAAATATTTCATACATTTCTCTTCAAAGTTGAAAAATATATAAAATAGATTATTCAAATTGAATAAGATGTATTATTAAGAGTTTGGATCTGGATAGTACTCAAGGTACAATACCGTAATAAACCATGTCGGCAAAGTGACATTTCAGGAGTTTTCTGAGGATAATCACTTTTCAGACTATGAATACTATGAAACAAAATGTTAATATATTTAGGTCTATATAAAAACTGGATTTTGTCCACAAGTGTTATTGATTACCTGCAGTTTATTTCCTGTCTTATAGATTGGGAATAGTAAAAAACATTATTATTATTAAAAATCCAAGCAATGGTGCTTAAATAAGCATTCCACCTGACCAAGAGTGTTTCCTTCAATCATGTAGAGGTCAAACACCCAAATTCACAAGGCTCTCTACAGGTGAACGAATACTCGATTGATGTTTTGAATGTCACTAACCCCCTGTGGGTCAATGTCTATTTCAGGATGGTCTTAAAATGCCGCTTTAATCTATTAAATATATCTGTCTATCTATTAGGGCTAATATAAGAAATTAAATTTAACGAAATGTTTTCATGTGTAAAAAACAAACACATTTATGAGAGCATGACTGTGTCCATGAAAATTCTTTTCATAAAAATTAACAATCACCCTTTGGAATTGTTTTGTATGTTAACCCGGCCGGTATTGGCACATTTTTGCTTCAAATAACGCATAGTCACAATAAATATAATGAATATTTTAGTAAATATTACTTATTATAAACGCTTTAGATGGTAATTGTTTAATTAATGAGAATTATTGCACTTGTTGCTATAACTATTCAAAATCCGATTTTTGCAACTGGAAGGTTTCCTTGAAATATCACCCATAGAATGCGATAATATTTACCGTATATTTAGGCGCACTAGTACAATGAGTATAAATATTATCATTAATTTCTAAAAGTATTAAAACATACATGTCTACTCTAATATTCAATTAGTTTAAATAATTGGTAGATTTTTATTTAGAAACGTACCTTAGATTAATACGGTTATGCTAGTATAAAAAAATCATATTTTATAACCAAACTTTATTTAGAAAGCTTTTATAAACTTTATAGTGTCAATCACCTAATGGCAGAAGTTTGGGAGAAACATTACATATCTCAGTCATCATGAACTCCAGAACCCAAAACAATCCGTAATTTGAAATATTTAATTATTGATTGAAAAGCAAAATTAATAAATGTATACTTCAAAGTAACTTAAGAAAACCATGAATACAAAACTCAAAATCCAAATAATAGTAATTCATTACCAAAACATAACTCTTAGATTTCTTGTTTGAGTACATATATTCTCAATTCATAATATATAAAACAAGCAGAATGGAATAGTAGTTTCTTTTATACCTTATTCCTTATACCTTATTTATACCTTATAGCACTAAACTGCTTAATCTTTAATTTTCAACATATTTCCTGAAATATGGGTAAACATTAGAACTTGGTAATGCTTGGCGATATAATGCTGTGATTCCGCTCAAAATATATAGCAAAATACAAGGTAATTTCGGCGTTTTCTTAAATAAATATTCGTCAAGATTACTACTCAAAAATGTAGGTGAAATCTAATATACTATACAGCCGCATGTGAAACTGACTGACTGACTGACTCACTGATATATAGATACAAATTCTAACATAGTTCTAGAAGTGCTGGAAACTTTAAATTTGGCACGCAGGTACCTTTTCGCAATATGACCCGGAGGAAAAAGTCTGAAAACCGGTATTTTTTTACTTTTTAAAACCCCTCAAAAAAATTCCTAAAAAAATCGCGCATTCTTTAACCCCTGCAGGCATTTCTTGTAAGCCTGATAGCGGGTGAACCGTTGGAGCTAGCTTCGATCTGACGAAAAATCGTTAGTCAGGAATGAATAAAGTGAACTACAACAAAGGTCCACTTACTTTTTGTTCTATCTCGTGTGGGTTAAAACGACAAAACGCGGGAATGTTTGACATTCCAGAGATTTTTTTGCTTAAAATAAAGTTTAGAGCCTGATAGTGGCCGAACGGTAGGTCGTAGCTCAAATCTGATTGACCCATCAAATTAGCAAATTGCGCGATTCTACAGAAAAGGTTCAGTGACTTTTTTGCTCTACTTCCAGTGGTTCGGCCGAAAAACGTGATTATGTGCAATTTTTTTTTGTAATTTTTACATGAAACTTTTGTTTTCGGGCTCGATAGTGGCTAAACTGTTGGTCGTAGACTCAAAAATAGACGAACGTTTGATTTAGGAAATAAGATTATCTACAAAAAAGGTTGAGTACCCTTTTACTCTATCTTCATTGGTTTTAGCCGTAAAATGTGATTAAGTGAAATTATTTTTGAAATTTTCGCCTAAAAATGTACCTTTCGGGCTCGATAGCGGCTAAACGGTTGGTCGTTGCTCAAAACAAACGTTCATTAGGATTTAGGAAATTGCGTGATCTACAAAAAAGGTTCATTAACATTTTGCCCTATCCTCAACGGTTTGGCCGCATAACCGTTTTAAAAATATTTATTTTTTAGGTTTTACGTGATATTTTTAAACTGCCCAGTCCAGTCTTTTGTCCTAAGCTCTGTACTGCCTAAATTATAGGTCGTAGCTTAAATCTGATGGCATAATCGAAAGAGAAAATTAAATTTTCGACAAGAAAGGTCCAGTCACTTTTTTTTGTATCTCTAACGGTTTAGCCGCAAAATGCCCTTAAATTCAAAACTTTGGTTAAATCTGGATAATTCGATAAAATAGGTCTTCTTTTAACTCCAAGATCCCTAATCTAATGCTCGGGACATAAACTTTCCCTGAATACTGCTAATCCAGTTTAACGAGTGAATATACTCCACATTAGAAATTGGCTGCTGAACGTTAGCTAAGCGTCAATAGTAGATAGGGATAAAGTGAATTTTTAATTGTGTTCACAGACACAACACCTTCTAAAATAGGCCCATGTTTCATTAACTCCAGGTGACATTAACCCCCCTCCCCCCCCCCCTACCGGAAATTTCCTGATATGACCAGATAACCTCCAGGGTAAACTAAACCCCCCTGATGTCTTAACCCACCCCCGGTAACATTAATCCCCCCCAGGTAATTTCCTATCTCCATTTGGTTCGGCCAATAAATATAAACATTTCGTAATTTTTTATTTAAGAACTTTGTTTCTAGATTCGATAGCAGCCAAACAGTTGGTTCTAGCATAAAATGTAAAAACTTAATGGGATCTTCAAAAAAGGTTATGTAACTTTTTGTTGTATGTTTTTATAATGCCCGAAAAATGCGATAAATAGCAAAATATTCGTCGTGAATTGGCAATTTTTGGAGTTTTTAAATTTATATGTAACTAATACTTAGTAATTCATTCCAGATACAGATTGCACTTCATTTGCTAGGTTCACGAGTGAATACAACCCCATTATACAAATTGGCTGAGCGTTAGCTAAGCGTCAATAGTAGATACGGACAGAGTAAATTTTTATTATGTTCACAGACACAACACCCTCTAAAATAGGCCCAAGTGTGTCATTAACCTCCGGTAACATTAACCCCCCCCCCCCCCCGGATTTCCTGGTATGACCAGATAACCTCCTGAGTAAAATAAACCCCCCTGATGTGTTACACCCCCGGTAAAAATTAACCCCTGCCCCAGGGAGTTTCCTGGCATGACCTCATGTCCGAAATTTACCAATCACCAAATCTCTTAAACCCCCCCCCCGGAATTACCTGGTAAGACCACATAACCTCCTGAGTAAATTAAACCCCCTGATGTCCTTAACCCTTGGTAACATTAACCCCCCCAGGGAATTTCCTGGCATTACCTCATGTCCGAATTTTTTCCAATAACGAAATCTCTATTATTCCCGAATTTGCAAGCGTACATCAGATTTAGAAATCACCAGATCTCTTAACCCCCCCCACCCCGGAATTACCTGGTAAGACCACATAACCTCCTGAAGTAAATTAAACCACCCTGATGTCTTAACCCCTGGTAACATTAAAACCCCCCCCCCCCAGGGAATTTCCTGGCATGACCTCATGTCCCGAATTTTACCAATCACCAAATCCCTCTTATCCCCGAATATGCAAGCGTCCATCATGGGGGCCTGGGGGCCCCAGCGAGCCGAAGGCGAGTCATATTAGTATACAGACACAAGTATGAACTTTTTAACTAAACGGTGAATGAAAACCAGACATGCTGGCTTGACTCATCTAATTATACCGCATCACTTCTCTCATAGTTGTTGTTAAACTGTCCGTGAACTACCTGCTGTCCAGTCGTGCGGACCTCTCTCTTACGTATCTGTGAAATAATATTATTCTATAGCAGCATAGAAAGCAATCGTTGTTGATGCGCCTTCTGTATTTTAACAGCAATAAACAACCCATCCATTGTTGCGGTTACAGACTAAATATAGCAGGCATTCCGCCTACCGTACTAATTCTTTTTTAATTTGTTGTTTACGGGACTATTTTAAATTTTTTTATTCTTCAATACATTTTGCTATGTACATTTCTTTTAAAACTCGTATATAATGGATCGTAGTTAAATATGTAACAATTTATTTAGTTAGCTTTAAGGAACTAAGGTTCTTATTTCAGTATGTATCTGAAATGTTATAATTAACACAAATATATTTACTAAATATTTAATACTCTAAATTATTTCAATATGCCGAGTCACTTTCTTACACTCACTTTTCAAAGGTAACATTGGAACTAAAGTTATGAATAAAATCAAAATAGGCTTAGAACAGGAATTGGATTCGTTACTAGGAGATTTATTAAAGCAAGAACATCCATGCATATGTTCTTTTTAATTGAAGATACTCAAGAATAAATCATTGCCTCTACACAATTATTTATTAATTACACAGTCATAACACATGGACTGTGATATGACTGGATACCTGAGGTAAAGATCTGATTCAAGCGCCACGACATCAGTTCACAAATCAAATCAAATTTTTTTTATTGCATAGACAATTCTTACATTGTATGGCAAACGTCATGGATTTTTTAAATTTCTGACATTTATACAACAATACACACTCACACATACAGTTTCACAGTTACGCCTCTTTCATACGTCGCCAATGCAACCCACTTAGTACAGCGGAGTCAGTTTTATAATTGGGCGGTCTCCCAGTCGAATGCCGAACACTCACCTGCATTATAGAATTGTGACACCAAGAAGCGTTTAAGGCGAGTCTTTAACGCCTTGGGCGTTGGAGCATCTTTAATCGAATTGTGCAGTCTGTTGAGGAAATGAACACCCGCCTGCGAGGGCAGGCGTTCATAAACCACTGTTCTGTCTCCCAGTTCGGTAGTTTGCTCTACCATGTGTCTCATACATGTGTATGTCTCGGCCTCTGGTTAAGGCACATTTACTCATACAAAACAAAGTTGTTTCCAAAATGTAGAGGCACGGCAGATTCAACAGCTGCAATTTCATGAAATCTTCCCTGCACGACTCTCTAAATTTGATTTTTGCGATTATTCGAATAGCTTTTTTTTGGAGTCTGAATGCTCTTTGAAACTGTGTGTTTGCGCATGCTCCCCAAAGGACCACTCCGAAGGCCAGATGGGGGTAAATCAGTCCATAATACGCCGTAATCAGTACCTGACTCGGGCAGTATTTGGCTAAAGATCTCAGAACAAAAATACCTGAGCAGACTTTGGCGCAAACATAGTCAATAAGCTCATTCCAAGTCAGCCCTTGATCAAGGTGCATTCCTAGGAATTTTGACGAGCTGACGAGTTCTTTCAGTGTGGAGTCATCTAACAAAATGGCATGCCCACACTGGTTGCCCGCAGTGCGCAAGGCAATATTCAAAACGTTGGTTTTTGAAGAGTTTGTTGTAAGATTGAGGCTGTGGAAGTATTGGACACAGTTGTTGACGTCAACAAAAGCCTGTTGTTCCAAAACTTCAATTGATATTGCATTGAAAAAGAGAGTCGTATCATCGGCAAACTGCACTAATTTTCCATGCAGAAGCGATGATTTTACATCGTTGACGTAAAGCAGGAAAAGCACAGGACTGAGGATGGATTCCTGAGGGACTCCGTAACTCACTTCTATTTGTTTGGACGACTTGCTAGATATCTGGACAACTTGGGATCTGTGAGTTAGAAACGAGCTAAGCCATTTAAGAGGCAAGCCTCGAATACCGGGAGACTCAAGTTTTTCAAACAGTATACCGTGGTCAACGCAATCGAATGCTTTGGACAGATCTAAGAACACACCCATTGTGTGAGTACGACATTCAATCCTACAATCTACAATCATATCGACAATACTCACGACTGCGCCTGTTGTCGATTTGCTCTTCTTGAATCCAAATTGTTCACTGGAGAGCTGATTGCATTTGTCCAAAAACTGAAGCATTCTTATAAGAAAAAGCTTTTCAAAAAGTTTGCTCAGAACAGGCCAAATTGAGACAGGCCGATAGTTAGTGATTGAAAAGTAAATCTGAGTCAAAATTAACTATTATGAACATAATAAAACAATTTCACATAAATTCCTCCATAATTTTTATATCCCCTATAAGATTACCTCTTTAAGCTAAATAAAGCTTCTTTAACATAACATTATTAGTTCACGGAATTAATAATACTTATCTATTAATTCGTTCATAATCTTCCACTTTTGAAATTTAAATAAGAGTACAATACATATTGCTGTCAAATAAAAAAATAAATAAATTTGAGAGCATTAAAATGAATAAAAGCTTAACTGTATCAACGTAACAACCAGTATCGTGATAATGTAAAACACAAGATTCAGGTCCCTAATGTTTGCAACAAGAAACAATAAGGGCCCACTCTCAACTGGGAAATCACATACAATCTACGTTCACAATACGTTCTGAGACTTGGACAGAGAAGCTGAGTGTACACTGTGGGCCTCAAGAGTATAACTCTTTACTTTATCGTGTGTTATACTACTTTTGGTATCCAATTTCAGTCACAGACTTGGTTAACATGCTTTTGTATAATTCTGACGTTTTGTAAATGCTTGTTCCCACTACTTCTCAATCTAGATGTTTGGTAATTGAAATCCCTCTACACAAGTATATTTAATTTACTTAGCCTAACGTTATTAACATTGCGAGGTTATAATAGAATAACGAAAATTTATTGCTAGTATGGAAAATTTGTAAATATTTTATAAAGGAAATAAACTTGATATTGTACCTGTCTATTGTTTTAAATATTTTTTTCTTTTTTAATCTTGTAAAGATTTTTGTTTAAAAAAAGAGTATTATTGTTTAAATATGTGCATTATAAATAGCGCTTTTTAAAAAAGTGTTTAGAAATTTAGGGACACTATAAGGTTAATAAGATATGGAGTTTAGATGCAATATAAATTAAATTAACTTTAGCTAAACAACTAAAGATTTACGAGGATAAATTGTTCCATATTTACAAATAAAGCTCTTGTGTTTTCATGATAATGAATAATTATTACGTACAAGACAGTAGAGTCTCGTGATGTTTAACATAATAACAGTCACACCAGAGTAGAGAAAGAACAACACATACGAGAGAGTACGATTTACATGGGCACCAGACCCGCATAATGGGCAGTTAACAATTCATGAGTCGCTGCGTTTATCTCATGACGACAGCCTTTCTCAGCTGTTTCTCGGCTCTTATATTTCATCATTACCGTTTAGGTTTTATTTATTTAATATTACCACTAACATAAATAGAAAGATAAGGACAAAGAACGTAATTTGTAAATAGAATCTTATTCTTTGTATTAAAACCCGTACTATGGATAATGTTCCCAATTCCAATAAGTACTACTTGATATTATATATTATATAGGATAACACTCGCTAAACTGTAGAAACTCGCTAACTATGATCATATCCAATTTTAAGTCGTCTCTAGTGCTGTATTACTGGAATATGTTCTCAATCCTCAACTTTTAATATATCATTACATATATTCACAATATCCTCGCTCGGTGATGATTTAATATACGGATGGAGATCCACCTTTAGAGATGTTGCTCAATGAGCCCTTTGTACGAAACATTTATCAAGGAACTCCAATTTAGTTCACTTTACTATGCTAGGTAACTCCTTACATTCTGGTACATCTTCATGAAAGGAAATTAAAGAAATATTTGATACAAAAACAATACTATGTAATTTTATTAGTATTAAATGTACATACTTAAATCATTAAATTCAATTTTCTCATGGGAACTAACATGTAAAGAACATAATATAATGATTGGTACGAGTAAAAATAGTTATTTTCTAAATTATTGCAAATAAAAACTATAGTACGCATACATTTCTGTCTGCATAATTCAACCAGTAATGGATATTTAATCAATTTTTAAAGTTTTTTTTTTAATTTATACAATTAAAAAGACTGATAATTATGCGTGGTAACCAAAAACTATTAGTAATAAAACAAATATTTCACTACGAAGGAACCTTGGATTTAGCGTTTGTAATATATAGTGCTGTTAACTACTTATATACTCATTCCTATCATAATTCATTCAGTAATTTGTTCTTAACATTACAACTAGCTGTTTCCCGCGGCTTCGCACGCGTCTCTTAAGCTTTGCCCGTATATTTCTTTGCCTTCAAATAGTGTTTGGATATTTTAATATACGTAACTACTGTGTTGTAATTGCAGTTTATAATGTGCAGGCGCTTTGATAACTTTTATATCTTGCAGTACAGCCTGGTGGTTAGTTACATCAATAGGCATTGCGTATAAACCTTCTACATAGAAAAATACAAATTTTCATAGTGATCGGTCCAATAGTTTCTGAGTCTATAAAGGACAAACACACAAACATTCATTTTTATATATTATGATTGCAGAAACAGTTTAAACAAAATTTGTCGTTTCTCTTAAGCTTACTCTATGCTTTAAAACTATAAGTGTAAAGAAATTTATATATAAATATATTTTTTGTCGCATTATATATGTTTACAAAGAACAGCTGATTAAAAATTTGAAAAGACTCTTTCACTTAATAACATATGTTTGCTGCAATGCATTTCTTACGGGTATTTCTGTAACCAGTGGGGCGGAATCCTGAATCGGGAAAGGGATAAAAAGTATCCTATAACCTTCTACAGATCAAGACGAACAAATTTTAAAAAAAATTAGGCGAATCCGTCCAGCCGTTTGTGAGTGATGCTGTTACACACGAACAGTTTCATTTTTATATATATAGATTGATCATAAATAAAATTAATAGTAAATACCTACTTTTATCTATTACACTTAAACACAATTAGAATTATAACCATGAAGACAATAATCAATATATATTTTAATAACAACCAATTGATTAGAATTTAATAATTGTGTTAATTTAGCTTTCACGAAGTAGGTGCTCATCACTTATCATTTGAATATGTGAGTTCCAAAGTTTAGTTATAGAAATTGTTCTTCAGAGCGTTAAACTCACATTTTTCACTCACTGAAACACTGTTTAATGTTTGCTCAGGAGGGCAAAATATAATGTGGGTTGTGGTGTTCTTAAAAAAAAAAACATGAGATAAGTCTTTTAGATGACAACATTTCTATTATATCTGTGTGTTCATCTACATCTTAAGAAAGAAAATTGACCTGAACAATTTAAAATCTACATGAAGGTTCACGAGACATTCTTAAATATTTTAAGAACTGATTTAGCTATGCTTAAAACTTTGCATTTAACTTAAATTATACATTGGCAGCAAAGAGTTTGACGATAGTATGCAACGTTATCGCAGTCACGTGGATTGGGGTACCTTATTAATAATATACTGTAAGCACAAATGATTAATTTCATTAGCGAGCTGTAATATTAAATTTAATAATCTTTTAATTGGAGGCCAACCAACATTTATATTTAAACACGTATGAGATGTTTATAAGAAAAGTAAAATATAGGTTACTTTAGATGAATATTTGTACAGAAAACTTATTTCACTATGAAAAATAATAACCACAATAAAAATACAAATAGTTTAGGTATTAATGAATACTGTCCCTCATCCAATGACTTTATATTTATATACAAAATATTACGTGTAGATTGTATGTTGGTTGTCAGAGTTAACATAAAGCTAGATATAAATAAACCTCGGTGTTGGTGCTATAAACGAAGTTACGATTCTCTGGTGGGAAAACCTCATGGGTATCTTAAAGTGAGCGTCTAATCCTAACAGAGAGATATATATTAAAATGTTATGCTTTATTTTTTTGAATTTTTATTTTACTTGTTCAAATATTTACTAGTCTACTTTTCCTACTGACTCCATTGTTCTCAGAACTATAACCCTAAAATGGTTATAAATATAATATGTAATATACCTACAATTAAGGGGAGCGGGAAGGCAAAAAATTGAATTTTTTTAGTTTTCTGTTTTTTTTTTTAAATTTTTTGTTACTCAGTCTTGTACAGTTTCAGAAAATATAACACTTTTTGTTGCAAGATTATCCTAAGTACGCAAAAAAAATTATTTACGAAGTAAACTACTGGCGCTTTTGGCATGAAATTTACTCCACACTGTGAACAACTTTCATATAGTACAACCTGTGTTGTTACTGATGCAGTATTGATTGGTATTTTTGACTTCTTTTATAATCTTTTATAATTGACACGACAAATTTATAAGGATTTAGCAAACCCCGAACTTCTAAAAAAGTGCCTTCACCAAAAAACTCAAAATCCCCAAAAATGTGTTTGTGAGACTGAACACTTTGAAGTTAGGTGTGCTGGATGCAGTGCTAAGTTTCAATGATGGATTTCCCAGTAAGTTGGATATCTACAATGAATTAGGCCTAAATTTGAGTAAAAACTCAGTGCTCGCGCTTCGTGGTTTTGCGACTCAAGAAAGCCGACAAAGCTGCACAACTAATGACCAAGGAACCCAGAACAGCTAGAAAAAAGAGAAGACTGGTTCTAGAGGAGGATCAGGAGCATGCTGATGGCCCTGCCTATGGTGCTGGGATGTTCTAAGCTAGCTAAAGTAAGTACAGTACCTAGTTTTAAATATAACCGTTGTTTCCCGACAACTGTGTTTTATTAAACAAAGGTAAATTTTTCTCAAAAACCAATGGAGGTATGGCAACCAATTTTTTTCCACTTATAAAACACCTAATTACCTAACCATGGAAGCAGAATAGAAAGTGTAGCACAACACACTAGCTTAAAAAAAATATTTTTCTAAAATAAAACTAGAAATTTTAAATAACTTTTTAAAAAAAAAATCTAAATTATCTATTAATTTATTTTTAATTTTTACCATTGTGCTTCTGTAGTTAGATAAATATCATAAAAATACACACACAAAATTGTAGGCCTATAGATTTAATGGTTCCTGAGAAAAGTGTACCTAAATTTGTAGAATTTAACATGGTCGGTATAGGGCCTTCCCGCTCCCCTTAATAAAAGTACCGTATACAACTGATTCTTTGTAAATGATAACCTGCTACTTACTAATATATTTACTAGTCACTAGTATACTGTTTCATACAAATATAATAAATAAATGATTCATGTACTAAACATTTTAATGTGAAACTGTGGTGTACAGAGGTAACGTAACTCGATTAAAAAGTTTTAAGTTTACCTTTGAGTTCGGTAAATAACTTCCTTAAAGGTTAACTGGTAACTTTAGATACAGCATTAAAACTGTGATACAACTTCTTTGAGCACTTAGCAAAAGGATGAATACTTCAAGCTCTCTGCAACTATTCAAAGACTTTACTTCATAACTGCAATCGCAATAAATGATCTTTTTTATTATGTAGTTGTTACATATCCAGTATAATATTTTAAGAATAGGTATTATTCTTAGTTATAAAAAAAATGTTTGACGAAAAATTGGTTTGTTGTATCATATTGCGAATGCTCAACATTTTAATTCTGTTTCTAAATATAACTAGTTTAATAAAATTTAGGAAAAGGAAATTTTAAACTTCTGTTTAGTAAAATAATTTCTTATCTTTGACGACTACCTTGTGCGGACTTCTCCCTGAAGTGAAGTACATATCGGTGAAGTACAATTACAGGAATACGTGATGATCTGTTAAACAATGGATAAGGACCATATGCATCGTCTTAAACCAGCTGATTCCCCTTCTTCACTCCTCTCATAGATGTTGTTTAACTGGCTGTGAACCACGTGCGCTTCAGACAAGCTGAAGATTTTTCTCTTTCATATTGATGAAAGTAATATAATTAAACTAGAATATAGTGGATGAGAACCAAATATATCGTCTTGACTTGATTTTATCCCATCACTCTTCTCTTTCTATTTTGTTTAAGAAACATATTTTTCGGCTCGAATCAGCTGATTACACCTCATCATTCCTCCCATAGTAAGTTGTTTTTAAACTAGTCGTGAACTAACTACTGTTCAGTCGTGGGGTCCTCTTCTGTAATAAAAGAATTTACTCCAAAACTGTCTTTTGGTTTGATGTAGATCACTTTAAAAGATTAAGGAAAACTTAATGAGTATTAAAAACTACACAGAGACTATACATTACTTTCAAGTTCCATACAAATGAGTAAACCCTTCACCGAAATAACTGTCCTATACAAGTATTTTGTATGTTAGTATGCCTAAATCACCTGGTAGTAATTGAGAAGTATTCCATGAATGAGAGTTGTTGAGATGGGAGCAAAGCGGTAAGGGAAGAAAAAAATTATATTGTCATCAGTGTTCTTTTTTTTTAATTTTTAGTAGATACAGTTCACACTATATCTTCTATGAAAGAAAGAAATAATTACGTATAAAATATAGAAGTACATGTGAAATGAGTTAGCATAAACCATTACACATGAAATAAATCCATGAAACAAATAAGAATGCGGAAATCTTGTATGTCTACTCTCTCTCTCTCTGTATGGTATGTAGAGAAATCTGTCACTGACAAACTAAGTAATATCACGAGTAGAGAGATATGAGATCCATCTGACATGCAAACTGGCATCTGCTCTGCTTATAACAATTGAATCAATCCTGTTTCTATTGTGCACATGTCCCAAGAAACATTTGTGTCTTTATCTATATAAAAGACAAACACATACCAAACATTTTTCTAGATATTATAATGTTACAAATTCGTATTAAACTCGTTTTTTGTTCTCAATTATAATTTTTAATAATTGGTTGATATTTGTTTAAAAACGGTCCTTAGATTATTTTGATTATGCTAGTATTATCAAATCTTATTTTATTATTACATGCAATATGTTACTAATAAACCTAATTTCCAGACGAAATTAACGACATAGAATGTTTAAAAAAGTGATAACATAAATGTTGACAGATGTCATCGTTGAATGAAAAGTGAAGGAATAATGCCTCATAGAGTATTTACAACACTAAATATTGTGTAAAAAGTTTATTTTACAGAGTGAGCAAGTTATATTATCTGTTGAATAGGAGTACTTGTAATAAAAAGTCCGCAAAGAATGCCAAATTATTGTCATGAAATACTGAATTATTTTAATCCTTTTAGTAATTCATTACATAGTTTCCTAGGCAGTGGATATTTGACCACCATTTTTTTGCTTATGTAGCTCTTATTACTGAACTTTACTAGTTTGAAGAAATAAAGACAAATATAAACTTAAATAATAATGTATTTCATGTCTTGGTAAACGATATAATATTATGATTCCTCTCACTAAGTTATTTTTAATAAATGCCGTTTTATGAATGTGATGGTCTTTACGCAAAGTAACTCATATTTACGATTAATTTTAAGTGCTCTGAAAGTAAAGTAATATGAAAATAATATAAATATAATTACTAAATCACAAATAATGGTAATGTAAAGCATGTTATATATAACATATGATTATATTTTTGTTAATATTTTATTCTAGATCATTTAATTGGTTTATTTAAGTGTTTTTAAAACGCAAATATTTATATATGCCTTATTATATTTAGTATACCAATAAATTTAATGCATGTAGATGTGAAGCATTACGTTGTCCGTTTCAAAAAGAAAAGGAGAGTAACCTGTGTAAGACTACACGCGTGTATACTTACGTCAAGTATAGTAACTCTCTAAATATAAATGTTATGCTATGGACTAAACATTACACTAGAAATAATGATGATATGAGTGAAAAATATTAAAATAATATACTAATGCTGAATATTTCAATTAGCAATGTTCGAATATATACACAACAAAAATCATTCATAAAAGCATACATAATTAAGATATAATTTGTATGATTAAATTATATTAACTAATACTTTTAAATTTCAGAGTGTCTTTGTTAACACGTAATAATTGTCACCTTCAATCTACGAGTATTATGACTTAAACGTGAATGCGTTGGAATACACTTTTGGATAATTTTGAGAGAAATTTTAAATGAACTCTTTCTAGATTACGAAATATTAAAATAAATAACCTTACCTTAAAGTTGAATTTAATTATTTTATTTGATTACAATAAACTTGAAAGTTGTTTTCATCATAAAAACTAAAAGCTGCAATATATTTTATTTTGAGAAAATGAAAGTTATTATCTAATTCAATACAATGTTTTGTCTTGACGCAAAATATTGAGAAGTAATCCTAACTACATTTAATAGAAATCAAATCTAGAATTTTCAAAATTTATATAGTCATTGTTGTCACTGTGAGCGTATATGTCAGAAAAAATGTATCTTTCAGAATAACATTCTAATGTAAACCATATGCATATTTTAAATTATATTTAATCTTGATATTAACACCAAAATACATATAATGTGATGAAAACTACTAATAAAACTTACAAAGACACTGGAATTCCGGGAATGAGAAAAGCAACGCAAGAACCCTACTTGCGAGTTCTTTAAAAAATATGTTCTGTGAATTGCCATACTTCTGTAAGTAATGAAAGTTCAGGTGTAACCTCTGACCTACAGGTGTATGTTTGCAATGTATCATATTTTATGCTGGTATTTAAATGCTTCTATATATTTATGACATTAGCAATTTGTTTGCAATGTATCATATTTTATGCTGGTATTTAAATGCTTCTATATATTTATGGCATTAGCAATTTGTTTATGATAACACCGCTATCAAAATTAATAACAATGAGATCCTGACAAATATAATTTTATTTTGGCTAACTTAAAACAAAACAAAAAATTAAAACTAGTATATATTTGCTGTTAAAGAAGTGGAGAGACCAAATCCCAACACTATTTGTCGAGATTATGAAAGTAAATAATAACCTGCTGCTTTAATGAAAAGTTTATTTATATGGCTTATATGATATAATAAAGAGCCAACTATGGCCTTAGTAAAGTATAATTTTTATGATTCTAGAACATTAAAACTGAAGGGCTAAATGCATCATTATTTTATTGAAAGCTGTAAAATTTGTGGAATGTGTCGGCCATAACAATAAATCTGACCGAGGAGTACCTGGACAACCTGCGATCCTTTCAAAGTGGAAATCGCCCATTATTTCCAGACTTTAGGTTAGAGGATTTATATTACCGAACAATAAAATTTATTTTGAATCCGAGTTTTGAATATCAATTTATAACAAACTATAAAATATATGCTGTAGATGGAGCTTATATTGGTCACTATTAAATTACATGAAAAAACATAAAACCAATATTTAAAACTTTTATTGTTTTGTGAGGCCTTTCGATAGCGAGGCTATCATCTTCAGACACATCACAAAAGTTTTTATGTAATTTTTCATTAATTTTATAAAATATATGTTTATAACTTTTCGAGAAGATGGAATGCAATTTACTGAGTTATGCTTTTCTATATGTATAAATTACTAGCTGTTTCCCGCGGCTTCGCACGCTTTTCGTAAACTTTGCCTGTATATAAGCACTTCTGGTTCAAGTGAATTATATTTCCAATGCCGATGTAGAGTTTGTCTTGTTGCCACGACTAAGGAAATTTGTCAAACGTGTATGTTTACAGACATTGTACACGTACATGTACTTTATTATAAAGTGGTCCAAACCTCAAGCTTTAAGTTTAACCAGAAATTTATTTTAAAGAAAATATACATAATAATTTAGCGTCTTCAAATAGTGTTTGACTATTTAATATACGTAACTGTCATGTAATTGCAGTTTATATTGTGCAGGTGCTTTGAAAACTTTTATCTATTGCAGCTCCTCCTGGTGGCGAGTTACATCAACGGGCATAGCATATAAACCTTCTACATGGAAAAATACACGTACATACAAATTTTCATAATGATCAGACAAATAGTTTACGATTCCACAAAAGGACAAACACACAAACATTCATATATATATATATATATATATATATATATATATATATATATATATATATATATATATATAGGTTATATATAAGAAGTAACGCCTTGATAAAACAATTGTAAGCAATTTTACTGTTTCAATATTGTTAAAGTTTACCTTAAATCTCTGCAACGTACTGAAAAACTATGATCGGGAATATTACATAGCAACATATCAGCTGCAAAGCAACGACTACATCACGTGACATGCCACCTCCTGCACGTCACCGTGATTCCCTTTTGTCATACTTTATACAATACTGGCATCAAAATGGTGATATAAATAATTTACTGTGGTAAAATATCGTGCTGATGTGTATTCAACGTTGGTTTATTTTGAGACAAAATCTTAGCTTTTATTTGTGTTTTTAAGCACTCATAAAAAACTAAATTTCGAATGAGATACCACAGCATAACCTCAGAAACCGATGCAGAGACCTTGTAAGTAACTAACTAGCAAGACGTCGGAAAATAATAAAAATTAAATTTTTTGTACTTTAGTAGTAAATTGTCGGTTCTAAGTTAAGGAAACTGTAAGATTTATTGCATCTACTCGTATAAGTACTGCAAACAATGGCTGCTTTCCATGTTTGGAAGGTCGAAGGATGTCCAGGTACTCCTTGGTAAAATTTATTGTTATGACTGACAAATTTTACGGCTTTCAATAAAGTAATGATGTTTAATTCATTATTCCTTTATTTGTGTTTATTCCTTTAAAACATTGTTTCAATATTTAACCAGTAGTTATGTAAATTATTTCAATACTTTTAACCTGCACAAATAAACGCGATAGACATGTACAATAAATATGTCTAAGTTGAGAAAAAGATTAAATTATGTGTAAGTATAGGATGTACGTAAATCACACCAGTAGGAAACACAGTAAGTAATGATGTAAAACAGTTGAAGCGTTGTTCCTATTGTGACGGTGAGAAACTGGTCCAGTTGACAACGGTGTGTTCTACCGTCGTGTGCGCGAATTTCACATTGCTACTATGTGTTCTGATGGGCATGGAAGTTGATGGCCAGTAGTTGGTGCATACCTCGTCCAACTCTTACAAAGATGAAAGTAAGTAGGTACTTCTTCTCTGAAATATTACAGGTTATAAATAAATAAACTATAGCCATTACTAAATTTTAGTATCAGAAGGTGTTGGTGGTGTTTTTAAACAGGATGATCATAATGTATGTATAATAATCTTAAACACATCACCATGATTACATTTCATTTCTCTAAGTTTATTGTATAATAAAATGTCTCTTAAAAACCAATACTTACACGTTCTAGTTGGCTGAAATACGTTTCTTGTTTCCTCGTGTTTAGTGACAATGCATGAGTATTTACTGTAACTCTATAAAAGAGAAGAATTTTGATCTAAATCAAAATCGTTTTTTAAAATTAACTACCGTTAACAACCGGATAAACTGAATTAAACCTCTGTCGATTAATAATCGATAAGCGTATGACGGTTTTTGTGAAGAAATATACCCACTGGGAAACTTAAAAAGCAAATTGCATAGAATGAGTAATATGAGATATAACTTGGTTGTAGATGGAAGTGTCAACAGCAAACCCTCAGAGATACTGCACAGCTACATGCTGACAGTGATACATGGTGTTATGTAGATAATGTAGTCGGTGGATGAGTTTATATCTTTCCGGAAAATAATTTTTTTTTTACACTCACATGATTGTTACTAGTTTTTTAATTTGTAGTTTAATAATTCGTAACCATAACATTTTTTATTTGAAAATTTTAACTTATACTACAACTGTTGGAACAGTTTACAAATTAATTTTCTAAAAGTATTAATTCAAGGTATATACAGTAAAATAATTGAAAGTTATAAATATCATTATTGCATATGTTGGGAAAATTATTTATATATGTACTTTGCATTTCACAGATAATTATATTTTTCAATAAAATAGGTTAATTGTGACTAAAAAATCTAACTGGCACAAAAGTTTGTAAAATGTGCATATTAAAGTAAACATTTAAGTTTCACAGAACAGTTATGTTGGTTTATACATTTCAGCTGAACCTATACCAGGTGTAGCTAAACCGATGTGACTTTAAGTCTGAGCAATCAAATGGATGGCAGACACATCAATAACCGTAAAGGTCAAGATTTTGGGATGCTAAGGTGGAACTGCAGATGATGACTGTTGCTGCCTCCCAAGTGTTTGAGGCAGTTGCTAGCCTGGACATGAGGACATGCTATCCCCGCTCACTTTGATTGTAGGGGCCGGTACGGAGTTGGCCTCTCCTTCTTCTAAGGTGACCTGGTTAGCTTATGATCTGAAAATACTTGATATGAACATGTTGTAAACGTGTTGATAACGTGTTTTTTTATGTTTTTGTTTATCTAAATATATTAATCGGTTTTTCCTACAAAACCATTGTATTTGAGCTGTCCTTTGAAAGTTCAAACGTCACCGCCTCAACTAACTGCACATATGGACATGTCTTTATACAATTTCTGGCCGGGAAATCACCAAACATACCTTCATGTTCAAATCCATTATGTTACAACATGAATGTGCATGTGTACAGATCATAAGAGAATTTTATTAATACAGTAGTCTGTAAAGGATATATTAATAAGTGTTATTTTTGTTTAAGTCTTAAGTGGTTACAACTACAGTGCAAGTGAGCAAAGAGGCCCAGAACATATGCTAGTAAAGGTTGGCAATATCCTCGAGATACAAAGCATTTCTAATTATACTTGCTATGAAATCATGTACATAGATTATATAATTGTATAATCAAGCCTCTATCTAGTATTGTTTAGACGATTACGTTTATTAAACATATTTAGATAGGTTTCTTTACTAAATGATAAAATCATAATTGAAACGAAGTTATGAAATTATGCAAATAAGAATGAAAAAGTATAAGTGTACATGATATAGGGCTACTGTCAAGATCCCATTTTGTATCCTTCATGATAGATATCCGGATCAGTGGTTAATAATATCTCAGGCATGTAAACTTGGTAAAATGAGAGACTAGCTCTATTCCGCTTCCGGTGTCAAGAGATGGTACTCATGTTTGGGCTTGAAAAATCTTCAACACTAATGAAGCTTCAACCATTCTAAATACAATACTCCACAAGATTCCAAGGGATCTAGAATCCACACACGAAACTCACCACTTCTCTGGAAGTAACTTCGTAAATAATTGACCTCCATAGTAACAACTTAAGAATTTACGAGTTCAAGTGACTTACTTCTCGGTTATGGACACTACTATAATAACGGTTGGCAATGATCTAAACAAGCCTTGCAAACTGCAAGCATCAGATTAGCTATAATGAAATCCCAATACACATAAATTTTAAAATAAATTAAATAAATCCATTGTCCACAACGCTGGCTGGACTCGTAGCGTGAAAAGGACACGTATTCACATTTTGTTATGCAAAATGGTCAAGCAGAATCACGCGCAGAGCGACCATGTGATCTCTACTTTTTATTTTACCAAGCAACGAACAAGATAATACCACTGTGGGAGAAAATTAGTGCAAAATTTTCAAAATCGGTAATGAATCATCGTCAAACCGTCAGTTGAATGCTCCATCCATCTTCTTAGATTCGTACTTGACTGTAATGTTGAGATCGATGTAGCGGTATTTCTCTAAGTATACATTTGGGAATAACTTTGTTTTATCCTAAAGTGAACGTAGAAAATGAAAAATCTGTGGCCTCTAACCAACGATATCTCAAACGAAAAATAAAACACTGCACTTAGCTGGATCTTAAATATGGCAATGAGATGATGCATCTGTTTCTGTCTCAGCAGAATTGTATGAAAACCGAAATCTAATTAATCGGGCAAGAAAAGATCTATAGCAAAAGCTAAAATATTTACCCGCTCCCTAACAATGTAAAAATATGTACAATAACTGATTACTCTGCCTACCACCAAGGTCCTTCCTCTAAGTCAAATGAACCAGCGACATCTTAGCTACCACTTCACACACCAGAGTATTCCACTCATATTGCTCCTCTGACATTTTTAGCAGATATATATTCAAAGCAACGTTGGCGAAGTCGATTTAATCCGCCATTTAAAGGAACTGAGCGGATAAAATTCTATCCAGGTGCCTGATGATTACTGACGCGATGCTGATGGATGGAAAATTTATGTTGCCTGAAAGTGGGACTTTTTATTAATTATAACCGTTCTGTAGGCCGTTATATATTGTCAGGGAAATTATGAAACCGCAGTCTACTGTTTAGTGGTGCGGCCAGTTTGGGTGCGGCTATAACGTACCTACAATTGACTGAATCCTAGAGGAGGGAGAATCCACACGCTTCTAAACGATTCCCTACTGGCCCACAAGTCTGCGGTTTGTATTCAAGTGATTCGATTTAACAATTACAGGTGGATATACCTTCTCATTGGTTTACGTGCCATCCACTATCTTTGTCTTAGCTTATACAATTTGATTTAATTCATAGATAGTATCTACTTATAATTGAATTAATATAATCTATACGTCGAAATTTCATTTTTGTGTAAAGTACTATTTAATATATAATATTATTTAAACATATTATTACTATAGTAATATATTATTGTCTGAATACAATATCGCACACAAAATAAACTTATACAGTTTTCCTTCTTAATATCGTATCTATTTTTCATACCTTAAATGAGTTTATATCTAGAAAAAACGATTTTTAACATAGTATTTGTTTTTACATTTAAAAATAATCCTTTAACTGCTTATAGTGCAAGAAAAATACAATCCTTTTGAATTTTCAGCCTTTGTTGACAAGTGTTATGTTTATAATTCCTATAATTGTATAGTGAAATCCTTACAAAATTAAATAGTTTTTGCAATACAGGTAGAAAACCGTGGATTCCTTACAAAATACTCCTTTGCATACGAAAACAAATAACTCTCATTTAAGAGACTAACTCATTATGGTAATTATTAAAGAATATAACATAATTTTTTTAATCTTTACTTCATTATTTAGGCTGTTTCGGAAGGAATTAGTATAAAGGAAAGTAAAATAACAATATCATTATAGTTTAAAAGGAAAATCACATGCACTCTCCGCTGTACTTGTAATTTAAATGTGACTGCGGATTATCTCCCACTTGTTTGTGTTCTACAGCTGATATTTCCTTGAGTAATTATGTCTTAATGTGAAAATCACATTCTCCACTGTGCATTGGTCTCCCACTTGTTCGTGTTTACAGCTGATATTTCCTTGTCATCAAACAAGTTTACCATGCACTCTCCACTGTGTGTAAATGTTACCTATGGTACACAAGTGTACGTCTCCCACCTGTTTCAGTCATCAAACAAGTACCGCAGTAAGATCTCTGGATCTATGGTACACAAGTGTGTATTCAGTAAACAACTTTGGTATTGATTGCTTTCTTACTTGCTGCGAAGAGCGGTAACCCAGGCAAGAATTATGTGAATAGTTTATTTCAATACAAATACAATATATATAGCATTAAAATGTCTTTCAATAAAGCAATGATTTACGTATAACAACGATATTCTGGTACCTAATAATCTCTGTATATTTAAGGCAAAAGCCTCTCACTCACTAACTCAAGTGATGATCAATCGCACAAATAGTAGGTGTTGAAATGTGGTTGAAACCCCTAGAAAAACTACAATCGTTGGTTTTAAACACACCCACCTGTTCTGGAATGGTGAAATGTGATAAATGATATGTTTCCCTCGACAGACTATCGTTATCCAAAACACCTAAACTGGAAGTACGTTGTAATGGAAAGAGTTTTTACTTTGTTACAGAAGCAGATTTATAAGACCACTTTAATATACAATTTCTTAATTGGAGCTTAGGTACCGGAATTAGATTCCAACTACCGGAAGTAATCACTTTATGACCAACGTAAACTGGTCAGACCTACTGTATGTATATATGTATGTTCTATACCGGAATAAGTAAACTTTACATGTAAGTATACGCTTTTTAAAGAAGATTTTTCTGACTTGTGCATATACAGTACAATTTTATTAATCCGGCATCCAATAGTTCGGCACGCTTGGTAATCCAGTACGCCTTTTAGTACGTTTTCCAGAGCAAAGAAAATTATCAAACATTTATAATACGCAACGATGTTTTTCCGTTATAGCAAATACAGAGTTTAGGCTGACATGGAGAAGAGGTTAGGTGTCGTAGTCGGCTGCTGTCCTCGGGTGGTATCGATTAGAATCAGGTAACATTACTGACTATGGATGTCATCCCGTGTAACCACTTGCAATTTCGTATATTCGCATCAATTAAATTGAAATGGTAGGTCAATTTCACAGTTACTGTGTTCATCACAGGTTTGTGTGGAAGGACGACTCTAAACTACTCACGTCTCGCTTTCTGAGATAGGCAAGCAATGTCTAGAGAGGGTAACAGTGACAGTACGGTACGTTGGCTGTGATAGTGATGAACCGAGATGAACGTGCTTTGACGTTGACCGTGTTCCGCCCAATTGTTGCGCAATTGGGCACTGTAAATAAATTGTTTAGAAAAAAAGTGTTTATATGTTCAAATATAACGAGGGCTACCTGAAAGTCATATTTGAATAATAAAATATTGATGGTTTTTTTTTTATTTGTTTACAATATTTATCTGATATATATCTAATAAACTGGCATATTTGATAATTCGGCAAGCCTCAATTCCTGTCCGTGCTGGATTAGCGAAAGCTTGATTTATATATTTTCGAGATCAGGGGATGAACACAAAAGGAACCGAACATACCTTAAGCCGAAAGAAAATTATAATGGCTGACCGTTATTTTTTTGTCTGAAGTAGATTTTTCAGATCTGTGTATATATTACTGATAATGATAAGAATTCAAACAACTTTACAGAAACGTGAACAACTGTTATATACTGTACAAGTCTCATATGAACTTACAAAAATTGACGTTAAAGAATAATCTGTTAGAAGAGATTAAAAGGGAAATATAAACCACAGTAACATACAACATTATAAATGATAAGGAAAATAACAAAAGCCTCTCTTATCTAGTAGTGTTTTACAATGATTTCTATTCTAACAGTCTGATCAGTTTACTATTGGAGTTTACTATTTTTTTTTATTATACTATTATATTATTATTGGCGTAAAATTCCGAAATATTGCATTATTTGGATTAATCCCTGCTTCTGCAGAGATTGGTTATGGAGGTTTTTTGCAGGTTAGGTTAGTTAAAATCCAATTTAAAATGTACAAAATCAATTCATACTCTGCTATTACTAGCTATATTGACTTTAAAACGCTAAAAAACTTTCAAATCAAATAGTCGTTAAAAGAAAATTAAATGTATGGGTTAAAATAGTGGTTTAAATTACTAAAAACTACTGTACTAATTTATATATTAAAGATTCCAACGTAACATAGATTAACTAATTGCATAATTTAATAGCAGTACTTAAAGATCATTAGATTATAAAATGAATTTCAGCACGGTTAATATTAATTCCTATTCTAGTTCACTACTAGTTTCATTGTGACAGATTTAAAAAACGATTTAAAATAAATTAGTTTGATTTTCCAGCTAAGCCGTAGTGTAGTTTATAATTCTGGAAGAAAATTAATCTTTCTGTAGATTATAAATATAACTTATACTTAATTACAGTGGTTTTACCTTATATTCACTAAGACAAAGATGGCTTAAAAATATATTTTAATACAAATTTTGCTGAAAAAACGTCAAATCCATTAATTGACATTTTAAAATATTTAAAAATGTCAAAAAGAAAAAAAAGGAGTACAACGGAATATGTAACAACAATAGATGCTGTGTTTACAAGATGTTCATGAAGATCAAGAAGCTATAAATAAAGCTATAATTAATTATTATGAAGCTATAATAAATCCATTATTTTATTTTTTTTTAATGCAGTGACCATGAAAATTAAGTAATTATTTCGGAAAAACGAGATTGTGCAGATTGTGCTGAAAATTATATTGCCCGAATTGTAGAAATTGTACTGTAATATGTAAAACTCGGTGATTGTTGTATTATATGAAATGTAAAAATACTATTTAAATATTTACGGTATAAAACTAATATAAATTATAACACATATTTTACGTTCAATATTTGAGTGTCTCATATTATATAATAATTAGCAAACGTACTTTTTCAACATATCAGCTCAACCAGTATCGTGATAATGTAAAACACAAGAATCAGGTCTATAATGTTTGCAACAAGGAACAATAAGGTCCGCCCTCAACTGGGAAATCACACACAAACTACGTTCACAATATGTTCTGAGACTTGGACAGAAACGCTGAGTGTACACTGTACGACCTCAAGAGGCGCCTTCGGAAACATACTCACTCTTTTTTAAACTCTTTACTCTATCGTGAGCTATACTATTTTCGGTATCTAATATTTCAGTCACAATCTTAGTTAACGTGATTTAGTAAAATTCATCGTTTTGTAAATGTGTATTCTCACTACACTTCAATTCATGGTAAATTAAGTCCCTGTACACAAGTATATTTAATTTACTTAGTCAAACGTTTTTAAAATTGAAAGGTTATAGTAAAATAACAATAATTTATTACCAGTATAGAAAATTTATAAATATTATATAGAGGAAATAGACTTGACATCGTACCTGCCTATTGCTTTAAAATATCTAATGAAAATATTTGTTTAAAAAAAGAGAGTCTTTGTTTAGATCTATGTATCATAAATGAAACTTTTTTTAAAGTGTTTAGAAATTTAGGGATATTATATGTGTGCAATTTAAATTAACCGTTTGCTAAAAAACTTAGAGAATCACGAGAATAAATTATTCCAAATTTCTAAATAAAGCTATTTTACGGTCAGGATACGGGTTTCGTAATTTTAAACACAGTAGCAGTCACATTAGAAAGGAGGAAGTACAATGCATACGATAGAATACATTTACATGAACACCAGACCCGCATAATGGGCAGTTAACAATTCATGAGTCGCTGCGTTTATCTCATGACGACGCATCAGTTTATCTTGGTTTCTCAGCATGTATATCATTACTGGTTCGGTTTTATTTTTGAATATTACCACCAACATCAATAGAAAATTCAGGATGAAGAACATGATTCGAAAAAGAATCTTATTCTACCTACAGTTAATGCCTGGGAGAATACTCGCAATTTCCCTAACCATCTGAGGTGTAAAGATGAAACTCGCTAAACTGTTAGAACTCACCAACAATTATTGATCATATCCAATGTCAATTCGGCCCCAATATTCTTGCAAGAATATTAACTCAATCCTGGACCTTTTTACAGATCATTAATATATTCACAGATCCTCGCTGACAGATGATTCAATGTACAGAAGAAGATCTACCTTTTGAGCCGTTGTTCAAGGAGACTCCACGAACACCGCAGGAAGGCTATAATAGTCAAACCAGTTTTCATTAAATTAAAGGTTTTAAATCATGTTGGGCCTCTATTTTAGTGAACCGTGAAACAGTATTTATAATCTAGTTAGTTTAGAGAACACTGAATAAAACATAAATAATCACGTTTTAATCACGTTCTGTGATTAGTTTTAGTGCTTTACTAATCAAAAACTATGTTTTAGATTTGGACAATATAATATCTTTACAAATTCCCTTAAAAATTCCAACACCCATTAAACTTATTAAAATTGTAATAACTCTATAATTAATGACTATTACAATAAAGGTATTGGGATAGCCTTGTTGATATAATGTAAATGAAAATGATTTTTCTGAATTTAAAAATATAATAAAAAAGCAAACAATCATTCGATTTCAAATTAGTCACGTTATATAATTTATAAATAATATACACTGTCCCTGACAAAATATATCAACTGATATGAAGACGAAATGTATTTAGAAAATAACATTTCAAAACGTTTAAGAAACAAAGTAATTATAAGTATGATACGGAGAGTAATTAGAATAAAATAGTGAGAATAAGAAGAACCATAATTTTTATGCGAGTCATATTGTATTTCTGTATACCATGTATAACTTTGAGCCATTCTATTATAAACATTTTTGGGATTTCCTGATATTTATGAATGCATTCAGTACTACTTTCAATATTAAGGTGTGAGACAAAGCTGTGGATCTGCGAATTGCGTAATTTACTTGTCTAGCTAGCAAACCGCTTTCGTAAATTAAGGTAGCTTAAATCTTAGTAACTAGCTTAGTTGTATTGTTATCTTAGTATATATCGGGAGCCTTATATATTAAATTACTTTAATGTAATTCCTGTTGTTTTTACATATTTTATTTACAATAACTAGCCATTTTTTATATTTGGCTGTACTTGAGCAAAGTCTATTACTTCTTTAGGAAAGAGAGGAATGTGGAGGGCTTAGGTAACCACATTTATATTCTGTCTGTGTGTCCATCTATATCTCGAAAAATAATCGACCTAAACACTTGCAAAATATTTGCATCAAGCTTTATGAGATATTCTTGAATATCACAAGAACTAGTTGAGACATGTTTAAAACTTTGCACTTAACTTCAATAATACACAGGCAGCATTACGTTTGACGATGTACGCAACGTTAGCGCAGCCAAACACGTGGTTAGACGTACCTTATTCATAATATACTAGAAACACAAATTTTTCAACGATTAATTTTATTAAATCGATTTCATGCATACTGTAATATTGAATTTGATTCCTACATAACGTTTTATTGTTATTTTAAGATTGAAACCAACTCATGATATTTTAATATGAAGAAGTAAAAACCTTTTTGAAAATATAATTATTATAAGTATGATGCTTTAAGATTACTGTGTATACTTAATCACGGATAGCAAGAAGGCAAACATTTACCTTTTTTTAATAAGGAAAGTAATATTGCTTCCAAAGTACAAATTATAAAAGATTTTAGTTACAGATAAAACGTTAAAAATAGTAATATGTTATTAGGTTGTTATATAAATTTTGGTGCATCGTTTGTTTTAAAATGTGTAATAAATTGTTAGTAATTAGGTCATGTTTGCTACATTGGTATTGCTACGAGTGACTGGCAGAAGTCTAGGCTGTGCTTGTTTCACATTGGAAGTATTTTAGCAAAAAATGTTAAAAGGTTGCAAGATAAAGGCATATTTTTTATAGACTAGGTAATAATTGTATTTGTTTTTAATACTATGACTTATACATGATATAGATTATTTATGTAACCCAGCTTTAACATTAAGGTCAGAAAGCCTAGAACTGTACATTTACGAATATTCTACTACTATTATGTAATTTTCAGAAATAATATTATTGCATGCCTCTTGCATAGACAAAGAAGACAAATGCTCTTGCTAGTTTATTAGTAATAAACTTAGAGAAATAAATGTAATTTTACATTGGTGATCCAGTTATATTGTGTATACACATGATCCTGCCTAAAAATACCACCCAACATACTAAAGTTTAGTAATGGCTATAGCTTGCAAAGAGTGGGACGAGGTATTCCTATCGAACTTTACCATTTGATTTATCAGTTCAAAATAAGTGAGGAATCTCATATAAAGTATATCTTACTTATTTTACCATCTGTATGTCTATATTGTGCTTTTTATATATTGTGCTTCAATTATATATTTAAATTGAATAAACAAATACATATCCAACTTTAGGAATTTTTAGTATAAAACTTGCTCAGAAAAATGTTTCAGAAGAATATCATATACGTTAATAACTAAACACGTGAAACTTTATGAAAAGTTTATGAGAAAAGTAAAACATGGCTTTATATTAGATGAATATATGTATGGAAAACTTATTTCATTATGAGAAATAATAACCAATATATGGGAATAATATACAATGTACTACGGGCAAATTGTATGTTGACCGGCAGAGTTAACATCAAGCTAGCGATAGATAGACCTCGGTGTTGGTGCTATAAACGAAGTTACGATTCTCTGGTGGGAAAACCTCATGGGTGTCTTAAAGTGACCGTCTAATACCAACCGAGAGATATAGATTAAAAGTGTAAGTTTTATTTTATAGATTTCTTAATGTACTTGTTCATATATTTACTAGTCTACTTTTCCTACTGAATCTATTATTCTTAGAACTATAACCCTAGAATGATTGTAAATATAAAATTTATTTTACCTACAATTAGTAAAAGTGCCGTATTCTACTGATTCTTTGGAACTCGTAACCTACTACTTAATACTATAATTAATAGTTACATAGATTTCTAACAAATACAATAAATAAATTATTCGCGAATCTAACATTTTATTGTGAAACTGTGGTGTGCAGAGATAACGTAACTCAATAAAAAGTGTTACATTTGCCTTTGATTTCGGTGATTCTTAAAAGTTAACTGGTAACTTTAGATACAACATTAAAGCTCTGAAAGAACTCCTTTGAGCACTTAACAAAAGGATGCACACTTCAAGTTCTCTGTAACTATTCATTTAATTTTAATAAACATTGAATCACAAAAAGTACTTGCTCCGCCGGGAGTCGAACCCGGATCTCTCACTTGCCGATTAAATAAGGCTATTGCCATTTATACAATTTAATGTAAATAAAAGTCGTTTGACAGGTATTTGGTCTTCCGATCATATTAGTTTGCTTATTTAAACGCATATGTGACAGATACGGCCAAATACAAAATAATTGAATCGGAAAAAGTAAGCGCTCTGTGGTGTAATGGTAGCACATTCACCCGGCAAGTGAGAGATCCGGGTTCAACTCCCGGCGGAGCAAGTACTTTTTGTGATTCAATGTTTATTGAAATTAAATAAGGCTATTGCTATTTATACAATTTAATATATATATATGAGTTTATTGAAATTATATATATATATATATATATATATATATATATAAATTCAAGTAAACACTGCTGTATAGAACGCATCAGATAGATTTTCAAATAACTATAATCCCTACTCATATCAATTACGTGCATTAAGCTTGAATGCGCAGTGTTTCTGAATGTGCTTTACCAAATAAGAGAAATACACCAAACTATTTCTAAACAAATTAAAATCTCATAACCTAATATTATATTTATATTTCTTGATTATATTCCAAATTTAAGGAAAAGTAATAAACTATTGTGGTATTGTAGCTAATGCACACCATTTTGCTTCTGTTTTTGAATATAAAAAATTATAACAAATTGAATAAAATGAACATATCTTCATAACATATCAATAAAATAATATTAGTATACAGGTGCCAACGTGCTCAACGGTGAATGAGGACCAAGTGTAACGTCTTTAGTCAGCTGATTGCACTGCACCACTCCTCCCACAGATGTTGTTTAACTGGCCGTGAAATAGCGTTTTTCAGTCTTGCCGACTTATCCCTTAGACCAGAGAAGCAATATGAGTATACAAGAACAAGTGTTGATCTGATAAACGGTGGATAAGAACCAGATATGTCGGCTTGACTCAGATATTACACAGCATTATTACACCTGTTATACAAACCTACTCTACCTACTCTACAAAACCGAAACAAACGTTCGTATTGATGAGTTAAATTATAACTTTTGAAGAAAGTTTAACTCAAAAATAGAAAGCTGGTTTGCCAACTTAAGGTAATGAATTTCTATTTTTACGACAGCAATATTTAATCAGATGATGATTGAAAAACGACATATCAGAAAACTGTATGCAATTTTGTACTGGTTAGGACACATTAGAAAAAAAAGGATTGAAAAACTTACCCTTTATTTTTATAGTAGGAAAGCAATATTGTCCAATGAAGTTTTCGCTTTTTAATTAAAGACGTGCTTTGTGAATGGAAATAGTTATTATTTGAAGCTATTACTAAGGCATGCATAGTGTGTAAATAATCTTTATATTAATTTTATACGAATCAATACTATTCTTGGAATAGATTTCACACTGTTGCTTAATTTCAAATATACCATCATATTTTTTACTTGCAATAATTTCATAGGGATGGAATTCGTTAAAACCCATTTTTTCATATAAATTTTCTTTTTGTTCTGATCTTCATTGCTTGAAAGCTCTAGAAGCTACTATGCTTTATTATTTCATGTATTATGATTTGGTTTTCTATACATTAGTACGGGGATCTTTTGCCAGGTAGGTGTTTAACAAACACCGATAACATTTATTTATTTATTTATTTATTCTTTACAAATTTATTATTTATAAATAAATAAATAAACATTGGAGGAGAACTGAGGGAAACGTACTTGCAAAGCGGTTACTCAATGAATCATCAAGGAAAATTGCCGACAGGTGCCCTTAGAACGACTAGAACGGAGATTTTTAAGCTAACTGGTTTTATTACAGGTCATTGAATATTCCAAAGCCACCTGAACAGAATAGGTATTCTGGTTTAAGACACACTGTGCAGGAAATGTGGCTGATGAAACAGTTGAGCATGTTATATTTGAATGCTCGGCATTATAGAGCAAACGCTCAAGATCCTCAGGTTTTCTTAGGGTTACTGAAGTGGGGTTCAAACAGGCAAGCATTGCTCAGAACATGTCATGGTTTTGCAAAGGCCTGGGATATGGTACAACTTAAATCTGGAAGAGGGTGCACAACAAGCCGGATGGGTCAGAACCAGTTACCAGGCCCAGGAAATCTGGTCCTCTGTTAAAAAAAAATTATGGTTGCCTGTAAAGTCGGTTTTACGGGCGAAGATTTTACGTGACAACGTCTTTTTCTCGGTAGAATATTTATTGATATGAATATTATTAAATTGCACAATAGGAACAAGGAATTGAATGAAAATAAGAATTGCACAAATTTTAACTATAGAAATATATTTTGTTTACTAAAACATTGTACATAATTTGAAATTAATTAAAATTTGTTATTGTAAATGGTAAAGTTGAATAAAACATTTACTAAAATTGGAATTTGAAATTCTTGCTTAACACAGTTAAATTCTAACTCCGCGCGTGGTGATTGGTCGGTTTAGTTCGTTTGTTTGGTCGCACTGTTATGACAGGTTAGATGTTATAATTTGTTATTTTAAATGTTTGACTAGCAATACGCGCTGTTTCTTCTCAATCGACTGAATTACGATTGATTGCAGTGATTTAAACTAATAATTTACTTAACACTATCAACATTTGTCAATAGTATGACATAACCTATAAACTCAGTTTCTCAACTTTTGTGTCAATCTAACAATTAATCAATCAATCATAGTTTACGATAATGAAATATCAGTGTACAATTATTTACCTTTATTGTTGTAGTTGTTGTAAATGACGAATCTAAGCACTCCACATTTTCACGAATAAACATAGTTATCTGCTTTATCCCGTGCGGCGGACCCACAGTTATCTGCTTTATCCCGTGCGGATCCCGTGCGGCGGACCCACTGGACGGGCATCGTAACGTTACCGGGCGTTACACTTTTTCATGAGTGACTCCGAGCCGCAACCTAATTTAAGACGTTGTCACGTCAAAAGATTGTATCTATTTTACGTTTTCAAGGTTTTACTGCCAATTAATGACTTTCAAAACATAATAATTATAATAATAATAAACTGTATTTATCATTTAAACACAATTTACAGCAAATACATATGTAAAGGTCATTTACAATGTATGACAAATATTGCATCAACAAAGAAAATTAAACATTTAGGGTTAACAGAACACTCTACTATATTAAAAGAGACAAACAATGTAGGATTCCTCTAAAGCGAGCCTGTTCGGAGGATTCTCAAATCATAGTTTAATTTGCTGACAATGGTGTTTATATTATGTAGTTATGTTATAATGTATTTACCACAAGCTGAATTCAACTCTCATTCTAATGACTTCTTTGGCACATTTCTTCAAATGAATTTCTTGATTATTCAGTTTTCTTCCTGTTGGAAATTTTTCACTATTAGCCTTTCTGTCTTCAGTCAAATTAAATTTGCGCAAATAAATGCTATCTTCACGTTTTTCTTTCTAAATGTATTTTCATCCTTTTCCGTAACTACATATTTTTTTTCTAAAAATTAATAACTGTTTTCCTCAGTTGTGAAAAACGTATGTCTAAATAATATCTTACGACATAATTGAATGGTTCCTTATGTTTAAGAAATAAATAATTACTGCAAATAAGTAAATATGTTATTTTTATTGTGGTTTAAATACTTAAATATTAAAAAAGTATTATTCCACAAATATCACACTTACTTCAATGTAAAATAATTAAGGTTCTGAAATATTGCTTATACAAACAAATTAAGTAGTGCTGAGGAAAAGTAGCGGAGATTGTATTTTACCAGACAGAATAAAAGAAAGTCGTGACACAATTCTTGAAATTTCGCCTTGAATGAACTCTTGCCTGTTAGTGGATGAATGAGCACACGCCAGAAATATAAATGAAAGCGCCATTCTACCTGTATAATGAAATACGGAGAAATAGTAAATGCAAAAAAAAAACAATAAGACCAATTATAGTAAATTGGTAAACACACTTGTATAGAAATAAAATTACAGTTCTACCTGTCTAATGGAACACGGAGACGTGGCAAATACAAAATAACAGTAAGACGTAAAAATTGCAGTGTTTCGGTATACACACTTGAATAGTGATGAAGCTGCAGTTCTTCTTCATCACGTAGACGTGTTACACTCTATACAACAGTAGATCGGCTGTCTGAAACAACTGGCTTCAGTTAATCACTTGTAAACTTTTGTTTTTACTCTTATAGCTTAATGTGTGGGCTACTTTTATAATATTGCGTCATAATACTTTATTCTCTTTTCCCTAACAGGGTATTTCTAATTGTTTAAATATCTTATTTGGAGTATAATATACAAGTATTAATATTTTTTACAATTGAAAGTGTTTTAATTGATCGAATGTTACAATGTTCGGATTACTCTAATATTACAATTTAAGTATCTTTTTGCCCTTATTCATCACACAAATTATGATATTAAATATTTTTTAAATCTCCTCATGTATTTTGTAAACCTTTGGGCTTGCCTACGGTGGAATGAGATATAATGAGCTATGTACTTTTATAGTATGATTGCTTGTTCTGGCATGTAGTGTGGTTTATTTTTTGACCAGGTTGACTCATTTAATTTGTCAAAAGAATGTTAAAAAGTTAAAGTTTCTAAATTGTTTTTCACTGTGGGGCATTGGGCATTTAATCGAGTTTATCCTAGTATGCAATACGTAAAAAAATAAAGTATTTGTCTGTTTTTGAATTTAGGAATTTTTAATGCATATTCTTTTGTCGAAATTCCTTACTTATTTTTTGTTTCTGTAAGCAAGAAGTTTCGCTTTTTCATAATTTGTACCTTCTACCTGAAACTTCACTTGGTACAACAAAAGCTGATGGATAACTTACATCTGGGATATCCATGAGTGGAACAATAGCAGAAGTATTAGCAATATTATATTTTTAACGATATTTTACATTGCAGAAAGCCGTATAACACTCACACAGGAACTGTAAACACCTGATGGTTAAGACGAATGAGGCTGAAGTGTGCGGAGTGAGAGTGAGGAGTTCCTGACAGCAAAGTAATGAGATGTTCTTGAGATTGGCACAGAGATGTGAACCACCTGACACATTGGATTGGCAACTGTACTACCTACCGCAGACGATTGAGCCAATACTGTCTTTACTACATTAAAGTATACCAACTACTGCATAAATATTGCAAACAACTAGATTAGGGTGCATTGTACATTATGATTAGGTTATTGAGATTGTATTATTATTTACGTTAACTTTGTGTAGATAAAACATTAAGATTAGATTAATAGAGGGTGAGTTTTAAATGCGAAACCAATATATATTTCAAGGATTTGGAATCTATCCTCTTTGTCAGGTAGAGGGTTATTAACTCACACACCTGTAAATGTTCCTGGTTTTAGAGCTTTGGGAAGATATAAATCAGAAATATAGATCTTATAGGGTTGCAGCCTTATTTCTACAAATATAGCTCTTTGATTTTCTTGAAAATGCTTTTAAATTGTAGTCATGAGATACTTTTTGTGCATATATTAATTTTTTTTTTTAATTTTGTGTTACAAAAATAAAATTAGAGTTCTTTTAGATACAAATATTCCCAAAAATATTACCTTTTATTAATAAAAATGTCTGTAATGCATGTATTTTATGTTAGTCGAGTACATATTTTACTTCGGATCCCTGAAAGTTGTATACGAGTGTCTTACATGTGTAAAGGTCCAAAAAAAAGGAGCTTCTTCCTATAAGGGATATAAGGAAATAAGTAGCAATTAAAGAATATACAAAAAAAGCATTTATTCACGTTTATATTAAACAGTTAAATGAATTTATATTTAAAAAAATTGTAAACTATACTTAAATTTAAATCAATGAACACTTCCTAAACAACATTGTTGAGAAAATAATAGTGCAAAATATTAGAACATAAAAGTGTATTGCAATTAAAGTATAACTTACTTAAATTAAAATAATAGCAATATAATAGTAGTTAATTATATTGTGGTAATGAGGTATAATTTACATATTTACCCAAAGTGGCAATTTACGTACAAATAGCCTAATTAAATAAAACATTTTTCACAAAAAACTCGTTGAAAGATTGTACATACTATCGCTTCTTACACAAGAAACACATTTCACTGTAGATAATTGTTGGTACTAATTACCACTGTAATTTCACAGTAGCACTAATTAGTATATATCCCCTCTCAAGCCCTGAAACCTAAACATCCGGTCTCGAAATAGTTGGATAACGAGAGTAAGCCGTGATCAGGTCGGTCCTAATCTGGTCTTATGGTTTGCCTATATACAGATTTGGAAGGGGGGTGAGAGAGGAATCTAACCCGGCTTACCTGTGATTTACATTGGTACAAAGTACCTTTATGTTTATAACAAATTAAGTTTGTATACTATATAGCAAAACTTTGTAGGAAAACTACACATTTTTAAAACTCATAGAAAACTTCTTGTCCAAACTTAAAAATCGATTTATAATTAGAAATAGCATCACATTAAGAATCAAAATGGTTCCTTTAGTTGTACTTAATTGGCCACAATTTGTAATTTCTTTTGTCAATTTATTGTGTTTTCGTACCTCAATTTTGGAAAATAAAAACGGTATGAAGTTGTCATTTAATAGAATTTAATATCATTTGTCCCAAGATATGCTTGACATCTTGTTTTTTAAAGTTCCAGAAATATAAAACTGGAATTTAGACAACCAAAAATTATCTCCAAAATCAATAATAAACTCTGTATTACACACACACACACACACACACACACACACACACACACACACACACACACACACACACACACACACACACACACACACACACACACACACACACACACACACACACACACACACACACACACACACACACACACACACACACACACACACACACACACACACACACACACACACACACATATATATATATATATATACTTGCCGGGTGAATGTGCTACCATTACACCACAGACCGCTTACTTTTTCCGATTCAATTATTTTGTATTTGGCCGTATCTGTCACATATGCGTTTAAATAAGCAAACTAACATTTATGATCGGAAGACCAAATACCTGTCAAACGACTTTTATTTACATTAAATTGTATAAATGGCAATAGCCTTATCTTCTTCACTTAGATTACATTATTTTTTGCATCAACTATTTTTTGGATCCTTTCATACGAACATGACTCCAGATTTCAGGAGTAAAATCTGCAACAGCATCAGATTTTAGATGCTGCACGTGAACTGGAGCTAAATTCAACATTCAAATCGATCTACCCCTTCCCTCATTGGCTGCTTTATATTTATGTATAAACAAACCTAATAAACAACCATTAGTTAATTTTACTACAACTACAAGATCTGGTCAACAGCTGTTTAATTTTCTAACCGAGGTGAGTACAAAATGTGTAACCTGTTGTACAACTGTTGTTCCGGCTAAAGCTTGCCAGTCAAGTAGTAGTATCACTAGTTGTCCACGGTTAATAGTGGCCTTAGAGATTTTAATACTAATACAACTGAGATGTAATATTATTTGTACAGGAACTACTCATGCTCACTTCTGAATCATATATTTAAAATGATAGTTAATCAAAGAATTCAAAAAAGCTGAAATTACTGGTTATGTTTCCCCTTTATATGCTTGCAGGCCTTCTGCATGCTAGTAAACATGGCTGAGCTTTAGGAGATCGGTACCTAGAGAAATACAAATTTTTTTCATTTAGAGCTAGGCCTAACTCATAGTTCTCTGATTTTAGACATAAAATTCGACTTTTAAAAGAAATAATTTAAAAGATGCTTAAATTATTGTATGCAAAACTTAAGCGGTATTGCAAAAAGCTGAAGGTTCTGTTGTCTGTCAATATTGAATTATTTCTGTTTCAAAATATAGTTCAGTATCAAACGGAATGATATTTTATTAATGTAATGTTCATGTCTTTGGTAAAGAATTCTAAGATTTTACTCGGTTGTTACATTTATGTCGTTCCTGTCATAAAGAAATGTTTACAGGATTATGGATTTAAAAATCCAGCCTGTTAATCAGCACGCTAATAATTATCAGCTGTATTGAAAATTAGCCGTGACTGTTAGATCATGCAACGTGCCTTCAAACTTTAGACTGGTATACATAACATCTGCGTATCTTGCTTCAAGTTTATAAACGTGACTAATGGTTACCGATACCAGAAACGTGTTCGGCCACAACTCCGTTCGAAACAGATACAACCCACAACTCCGTTTGTATCGCATTACGACTACATCTATTGATTCAAGTCTTGTAAAATGAGATTCATTATAATTAATTTTTTTATTTAAATTTTCGCATACTTATATGGATCCTAGGCTATAACAATATCGTACATTTCTGCATCAGACTAGTCTAAGGTGATAGTTACAATAAAAGTATAAAACTGATTTTCGAAAATTGAAAAGGGACTCTCTTCTTCAGTTTTAAAATTATCCTAATACATTTAAATACATTATAAAAATACTTATAAATTTAAAATTGTGCCAATGGACTGTAACTCGAAGGTATAATAATTTATTGTTATACCTGGCTTGTTCAGACAGCATGAAGTTTACACTGGAGACAATGAATCAATACGATGTCAATGCACACATAGAAGCCAAGATCACACATCACGCCCGCACAACGGATAGTGGAGCACTGACAAGGAACTCAAAGTAGGCATTTCCTGAGGTATAGTGGCGTGTCGTCTGAACTAAGAGGAAAGGGATTGTCGGGGAGAGGAGAGGTAAAGGTTTTTGGTCCTTGACCTCGATGTCATGGTGTTTGTACGAATTCCATTGCTTGACAATTGTTTGACTGTTAAAGTCTTTTAGGTTTCTTAACAATTTTTATTTTTGGTATATACTCAAAAGAATGTTGACTATTGGCATTATTTTGAGTTTATGACTGGTGCTCTACTATCCTTTCAAATCATTCATTCTCACAAACAAGCTTTATATAAAGAATATGATAATTGTTTTGAAAAATTGAAATATTCATAAATTTGTATGTATTGAAAATATAATTGTTTCAGATTTGTGGACATTAAGTTTAAATGTCAGTAGGTCTACTTTATATATGAATAATATATAATATATATATAAAAGCACAATTACTTATATAAATTTACAAAATATTAAAACTATTCAGTTCTCTCATACATTTTTTAAATCTACTTAAGTTATTTTTAATGTAACCTTAGTTAGGGCCTATGAGTGGTTAGTGACCCGTCTTAAGTTACCTTATTTAATGTATAGATTACCTCACAAAACAAAAGGGCAATACTTCCGGGCATAAAATTTATCAAATGTTCAAATTTAGAGTGCAGTCGGCCTTTTTATTGATTTTATTGTTATGAAATCATACAGGTATATAGTCATCCATATTGATAGTCTTTGTCAGTTGAGCCTCCTAACAAAGAATCCCAAGGTTCAAAAACTATTATTTCATTGTAGATATGAGGATAATATTCACCCTTAATTAAAAAATGTTACAATTTCCATCAGTTATTGACCTTATTAGATTCAGTTAAGCCAAGCACTATTCTTGACTACAATTGTGACTGTAATATTTTTTTTCATCCTATATTTCGCAAGCTATTAAGTTCACTATCTAGATGTTTAACGGCCCGTTCTAGCTGTGCGATAAAATATCCTTTGGTGACGTAACTGATGTCAAACATGGTGGCCATGATACTCTCCAGAGAAGACGGCAACCACGGAACACGACAGCTGTAACGCGGAAGACGTTTTCATTCTTGTCAATGCTGTTTCGCTACCAAAGATGAATATTATGACAAACCAATGACAAATGGTTTAAAAAACCGTCAACGTCACCTCGTACGCCCACATATTGGAGTTCATGTCTTACAATGTGATTGTGAAGTTTTCTGGCAACAGAGTTTTGCCGTGTACCTCTAGGGTGTTGACAGAATTTCGCCGCCCAGCTGGTAGCTTTATGTTCTCACTGCCCATGACAATAGTGTCGCCACAAAAAAGAATTATTGATTGCTTCCCTCAAAGACATCAATACTTTTTGAGACTTTAAAGTAAATTAACGATCTCATGTACTTTACATGTTTAAATGATTGTTACTAGATTGGGTGATCCAGATAATTTTTAAAGTATAAGTATAACGTCAAAGTAGTGCCTTCGATTTGGGTCGTAGAGGTTAGTGACTTGGAACCCTGCCCGCACTCCTTGCATGTCCGTGTCCTGACAAAAAAATCCGAGAAAACTGGTCTGACTATAATTTTCTGTATGCATTGTTCATACATTTTATAAACTGATTTCATTCAAATCTGTATTTATAATTTTTAAGGATTCTTTTCAGAGTTACTAAACAGTATTTCAATTATTTTTAGAACTAATGACATTATAGCTTTAGTTAATTTATCCAAAGAAGCCATTAGCCGAAGTTAATTTCAACAAGTGTTTTCAGTTGTTATTTTGAACAAATGACAACTGTAAGGTAAGTTTCATAAATATTTGTAAGGTTAATTGTTTTTAGTGTAATACTGCTTACATTAGATTATTTTTATCAACAGAAAAATGTTTACTAAGAAAATTATCAACGGTAACCAAAAAAAAGAAAGAAGCAATGACATGTACATGATTTGCGTAAACTGAAAGCAAATAGAACACAAAGACAAAGACGAAAGAGAAAACAGAACACCAAAAGAAAATTAGTCTATGTGACGAAATGGGATGAATTGCAGTCTTGTGAAATGTATGTAATGAAAATGTATTTTGTAAAAAAATGAAACCTTACAACGAAATAAATGTTAGTGGATGTTTTTCATTCTCGAATATGAAAATATTTCTAAAGACATAAAAGTTTACTATTTTAAACAGCTATTGCGCTACCGACAAGATAGTGTTACGTCCCATTCTAAATTTTCATAATAATACACGATATTAAACTGTTAATTTCTGTTAATTATCTTCTGTCCTTAATGGTATATCCAACCATATGCATAAATTTCAATTTGCTTTTTGTCTTAATCTGACTACACCATAATTAAACGTGTTAAGAACAGATGAGATATGAAAGCAAATTTAAACTTTATAAATACAAGACTCGACAAAGTTAAACACAAGCGTTGAAGATATTGCGGTTGAAACGTGGCTTGAAGTGAAATGAACGAATGATGAGTTGATGGATCGCCTGACGTGCAGCTGGTTCAATAATTGTTCTGTAACGGCTGTTTCCCAACACGTGTTGCTGTATATTCTACCACACTACGCATGCGCACAATCGTTTTTCATCACTTTTTTCATCACTGACGTTTTACAATGATTTAACTGTAATATAAGACTAAAACTTTCTAGTACATAATAAAGTTGTGGGTAGACGCCTTCAGTTCACAGATATTCATGTAGTCTATTAACATAGTTGCTTTAACCACACTTGCATTTCTTAATTTGAAGTCTATCTACGGTTTGGAATGAACTGGATGAATATCGTAGTTCTCTGTATCTCGTCTCATTCGATTGTGGCACCTTCCGGGTTCAAAGAAATTGAAGAGGGAAATGATGGATCAATTTAGTGTAATATTGAATAATAATATCTTCTAAAGCTATCAAAGGGCACATTATTTATAATTCTAAATTTAGACATCTACTTAGTTCATTTCAAGACATACCTTAGTTTGATTATATTCCAAAGAAAAAGTTTAGTCAGTAAATTTATATTACTCGATAAACTTAATATACCTTATTACTTAGGAGACAAATAAATGTCTAAATAAAAGACCTTAAAAGTGCTTTAGAACTTCATTCTCTTGTCATATAACCGCTACTATGTTTTTATTTTAGTGATATCAGTCTGGTACAGGAAATTATATTTGAAATATGTAGTGAAAGAATTTAACTAAACCAATTGAATAAAACTTAGAACACGAAATCAACGTACAATCAACACTTTTTTAATTTATGAGACATGAAGTAAGATTTGGGAATTAAATTTAAAAAATCTAACACTGCATCACTATTTAAATATGTATGGAAAGGAAGAACTATTGGTACTAGTCTATCTATTGGCACCCTGTATTTTATTCAGCTGTGTAACATGATTAAGAAGGTGATAAGTAGTTCATTGAATACCAACACGAGTGTAGGCGTTGTTCGGTGGGTCCAGGGGCAATACATTTCTCTCTAAAATATAAAAAATTGGTTGCTTTTCTGGAGGTTTTCTTAAGAAACTAACTAAAACGACTAAGTGTAACAAAAAAGTGCTTAATTTCTTTTTTTTACATATTGCAATATTGGAGAGAATTATTAGAGGACTAAATATTTACACGGGGTTTATTTATCACTACTTAATATTAGTAAATCTCAGTGAAATAGTAATATAAATATAATAAATAGTTGCAGCATATTTTAATAGTAGCATTCTTTTTATTACATGTATAATAAAATATTACTCTACATAAATAAACTATTAATATGTATAGGTTTCACTATGAATATCAATGTGTACAGCGTGCGATTAAGTGACACGTTAAAAGTCCGATAAAGCTCGTTACAAACCAAAGCCACATCAAGAACCATTAGTCAGTTCGGTTATTTACTACAGACTACAACTAATGGTCCGCCGACACGACACCAGGGCGGGGACCTACTACTGTACTGTCTGGCGCGACGCCCTTGTGTTAGTTCCTGTGAACATCAATTCCCCTCAGTGCTGCAACTTGTAAATAAATTCAACTATGTAACTCCATTAACTAATATTATATATATATATATATACATATACATATTATATATATATATATATATATATATATATATATATATATATAATTATATATATATATATATATATATATATATAATTTATTTCAATAAACATTGAATCGCAAAAAGTACTTGCTCCGCCGGGACTCGAACCCGGATCTCTCACTTGCCGGGTGAATGTGCTACCATTACACCACAGAGCCCTCACTTTTTACGATTCAATTATTTGGTATTTGGCCGTTTCTTTCACTATGTGTTTAAATAACCAAACTAACATATGATCGGAAGACCAAATACCTGTCAAATGACTTTTATTTATATTCATTAAATTTGTATAAATGGCAATAGCCGAATTTAATTTATTTCAATAAACATTGAATCGCAAAAAGTACTTGCTCCGCCGGGACTCGAACCCGGATCTCTCACTTGCCGGGTGAATGTGCTACCATTACACCTCAGAGCCCTCACTTTTTACGATTCAATTATTTTGTATTTGGCCGTTTCTTTCACATATGTGTTTAAATAACCAAACTAACATATGATCGGAAGACGAAATACCTGTCAAATGACTTTTATTTATATTCATTAAATTTGTATAAATGGCAATAGCCGAATTTAATTTATTTCAATAAACATTGAATCGCAAAAAGTACTTGCTCCGCCGGGACTCGAACCCGGATCTCTCACTTGCCGGGTGAATGTGCTACCATTACACCACAGAGCCCTCACTTTTTACGATTCAATTATTTTGTATTTGGCCGTTTCTTTCACATATGTGTTTAAATAACCAAACTAACATATGATCGGAAGACCAAATACCTGTCAAATGACTTTTATTTATATTCATTAAATTTGTATAAATGGCAATAGCCGAATTTAATTTATTTCAATAAACATTGAATCGCAAAAAGTACTTGCTCCGCCGGGACTCGAACCCGGATCTCTCACTTGCCGGGTGAATGTGCTACCATTACACCACAGAGCCCTCACTTTTTACGATTCAATTATTTTGTATTTGGCCGTTTCTTTCACATATGTGTTTAAATAACCAAACTAACATATGATCGGAAGACCAAATACCTGTCAAATGACTTTTATTTATATTCATTAAATTTGTATAAATTTATATATATATATATTTATATTTTTAAGACATGCTTTTTCAGATTTGAAAACGAATAAATTTAAATTTACACTTCTATTTAAAAATGTTCGAAACATTTAGATTCAAATACGTTTGTAAACAAAGTTTTAGGATTAAGTTATTTATAGCATTTAACAAGACGACCTATCGTTAAAGTATTTTTTAAAACAAAAAATTTTAAATAGTAATGTTTTATAATGTCCACATATTTAATACCTTATAGACTTTCATAATAAATGAAAGTTTTAAAATATATAGTATATGTAATCCCTTTGGACTATGGTGACAAAACCTGTATTTTTAAAGATCAAAAGAATGTTCATATTCAGAAAAAATGTAAGAGTTTCCTTAATTCTTTACCAATTGATAGGCCTACCTTAAAAAAATTTCTTTTCGTTCTTCATTTAGTAGGAAATTTGCTTCAATTTATTACCTAATTAAGTGTATTTTGATCATTTAAAGTGCCTTATATTTGATATTCTGTTGTTATTGAACCCTTGAATTTCCATGATAAGGGAATTTTCATATTTAAATAATTATTAACTTTAATGGTGCCTAATTGGTAGGTCTGTAACAATTCATTTCAGATATTGTTATTGTATATTAAACCAATATAATGTTTATACATCTGTTTAGATTTTGTAGTTTATTTTAATGGCCGAAACGAGTTGACAGCAACGAAATGTGAATATAGATGTTAATATTTTTCTACAAGCCTTTGTTAGGTTGTTTTTCCACAGTTGATAATACATACGAAATATAATTTGACTTTAGGAACAGCTAAATTTAATATTAATATGCTTTTTTAAAAATAAAAAAGTTTATTTTAAATTTCCCCCGACTACTGAAATATATGGTAAGACAACAACTGGATATCTTACGATCATTAGGATATATTACTAGGCGTATAAGGTGATTCTAGAACAATTGGATATCTTACGATCAAATTGTTCAATTGTTGACCAATGTCATGTATATGGGTAGGATATATTACTAGGCGTATAAGGTGATTCTTGAACAATTGGATTTCTTACGATCATTAGGATATATTACTAGGCGTATAAGGTGATTCTAGAACAATTGGATTTTTTACAATCATTATGATTTATTACTAGGCGTATAAGCTGATTATACAACAATTCAAGTCAACCATTTTTCAAAAAGCGTATTTTTAATTAATATACGGTTTATACATCACTAGCTTAAGAAGTTGAATGTAATTGTGACTATAATGCTGTTTATGGTTGCGGCTGCACATTTTGAAAAGTACTATTGTACAACACCTCCCAGAGGAATAATTGTTAATGTCTTCCTACCCTTCTATATTGTGAATATAAATGGTAGTAGGGCCCCTGACTCATGTCAAGATACTGTGTAGCCACGCACCGTGTAGCAATATTATCGCATTTTAATGTGAGTGTGATTATAATGCCTTTTAATCATTCCATGCGACGCAACGCGGCTTGTCACGTTAGTAACAAATATGCTACAACATCACGCAGAGATATAATTCTCACTGTTTTCCTATTGCTATAATATGTTAATGATACTAAAGTGATTTTTATTATACCCTGCGACACGACGGAGCTTCATATGTTACCAAGTAATACGGTGCAACACCAACCAGAGAAACAATGCTCAATGTCTTCCTACTGTTCTATATGGTGTCATGTAAACTGGTAGTCGAGCGCCTGACAAATGTCAAGATACTGTATAGCCACCCACTATGTACAAATATTGCAACAGATGAATGTGGGCGTGACTATACTGCCTTTTATGTTCCTTGCGACACGACGGGGCTCGACATTTTACAAGTAATATTGTACAGCACCACCCAGAGAAACAATGCTCAATGTCTTCCAACTGTTCTATATGGTGTCATGTAATCTGGTAGTCGAGCGCCTGACAAATGTCAAGATACTGTATAGCCACCCACTATGTACAAATATTGCAACAGATGAATGTGGGCGTGACTATACTGCCTTTTATGTTCCTTGCGACACGACGGGGCTCGACATTTTACAAGTAATATTGTACAGCACCACCCAGAGAAACAATGCTCAATGTCTTCCTAGTGTTCTATATAGTGTAATGTAAACAGGTAGCCGAGAGCTTGTCAAATGTCAAGATACTGTGTAGCCACCCACTATGTAGCAATATTGCAACAGATGAATGTGGGCGTGACTATACTGCCTTTTATGTTCCTTGCGACACGACGCGGCGTAGCTCGACATTTTACAAGTAATATTGTACAGCACCACCCAGAGAAACAATGCTCAATGTCTTCCTACTGTTCTATATGGTGTCATGTAATCTGGTAGTCGAGCGCCTGACAAATGTCAAGATACTGTGTAGCCACCCACTATGTAGCAATATTGCAACAGATGAATGTGGGCGTGACTATACTGCCTTTTATGTTCCTTGCGACACGTCGGGGCTCGACATTTTACAAGTAATATTGTACAGCACCACCCAGAGAAACAATGCTCAATGTCTTCCTACTGTTCTATATGGTGTCATGTAATCTGGTAGTCGAGCGCCTGACAAATGTCAAGATACTGTGTAGCCACCCACTATGTAGCAATATTGTAACAGATGAATGTGGGCGTAACTATACTGCCTTTATGTTCCTTACGACACGACGGGGCTCGACATGTTACAAGTAATAGTGTACAGCACCACCCAGAGAAACAATGCTCAATGTCTTCTAACTGTTCTATATGGTGTAATGTAAACAGGTAGCCGAGAGCTTGTCAAATGTCAAGATACTAGCCACCCAATATGTAGCAATAATGCGGCAGATGAATGTGGGCGTGACTATACTGCCTTTTATGTTCCTTGCGACACGACGGGGCTCGACATTTTACAAGTAATATTGTACAGCACCACCCATGGAAACAATGCTCAATGTCTTCCAACTGTTCTATATGGTGTAATGTAAACAGGTAGCCGAGAGCTTGTCAAATGTCAAGATACTAGCCACCCAATATGTAGCAATAATGCGGCAGATGAATGTGGGCGTGACTATACTGCCTTTTATGTTCCTTGCGACACGACGGGGCTCGACATTTTACAAGTAATATTGTACAGCACCACCCATGGAAACAATGCTCAATGTCTTCCAACTGTTCTATATGGTGTAATGTAAACTGGTAGCCGAGCGCCTGACAAATGTCAAGATACTGTGTAGCCACCCACTATGTAGCAATATTGTAACAGATGAATGTGGGCGTGACTATACTGCCTTTTATGTTCTCTGCGACACGACGCGGCGTAGCTCGACACGTTACCAAGTTATATGGTACACTACTACCCAGACAAACAATTCTCAATGTCTTTTTATAGCTCCACATTTTCTGATGTTAATCCACGTCTACAAAACCGAAAAAGAAAAGAAATAATAAATAACCCCTTAGTACAACATAACACTGAAATGTTACATCAGTGTTTAAATGTACATTTGTGTATGTGTGTGGTGTTATTGATGTCGTATTTATATGAGGAATGTTTGTAATATTCAGAAAAATTCAGATTAAAAATATGTCTTATTTTCTGAGTGATGAAAACACCAATAAAATATTATTTCATCACAAGCTTTGACAAGATAGCAATCATTCCCTTAGATTACAAATCTTAACATAAAAATATGCTTCTTAAAAGGCCAGAATCATCACGAAAATTTGTTACGTGAGTTATTGCATGGATTAATATTCTTATTTACTTCTTATTAGTATTTTTATATAAATTAAATTTTATTTGTATATCTTACCATTTACTTGGCTTATAGCAGCATATAACACTATATTTAAAAGAATGCATGTATAATCCAAAAATAAAGTATGATAAACTTCAATAACTTTCATCTTGTGTCTCCTTACGCAAAAATCTGAGAACGTGTGAAAATTACAAAAAAACAAGTACAATTATTTTTAAATATTATTATTCGGGACAAAATATAACTCGTTCTCCTCTGATCCTTTGATCAGCTGCCATTTACCTGCCTTAGAATTTGACACTTTTTAGTCTGTGCATTTGCTGTAATCACTTTGCCAATGCTCATTTAGTGCTAATTCTCATCACTTTATTCTCCTCCACTATCACTCATTTTGGCTCTTTCTGGGTAATTTTGTTCTTAAATAAAATCACCGACTTCTTCATTTTCATCTGATCCTCCTAAAAACACTTGCATAATGACTTCTACATTCTGCAATCCAGTTGTATAATAATTTACACCCTACCTCAGACATTGCTTACCGATTAACCTATTAATAAAACTGGTTTATAGTTTTTAAATATAATATAAACCATAAAATACAAGTTACTATAATAAAAACATACAATACAGATTATTAAATATATTAAACTCTTAAATGTTTCACCAATAGAAATAAACTCGTAAGTGGTAATCTCGCTAATTTAATCCAAGAATTACGTAATCATTTAGACGTTTCTTGCGTTGTTGTATATGTTATCAATTTAGATTTACCACTAAAATTTACACATAGATATTTTGTATTTTATACATTTATTTATTTTGATAGTGAATGTTATACGTACTACACATATTAGTTTATTACTGAGGTGTGATCTAAATATTATATTTTGTGTTGTTATTGAAGTAATTTTTTATCAATAAAGTTGTAATTAAAACAGATAAATTTCATAGATTGTTATGTATCGGGATTGTGTAAACATTATTCTGTACAGAGGTGTGCAATAGACTGCTGATTTAAGAAAATTAGAATAGTTTTTCCAAATTAATTTGTGCTTATTTAGTAATATTGTTTTAGTATGTAGAATTGTGTTTATAAAATTGTCAAAAATGTTGTATTAAAATTATTACAGTTAAGACAAGGTATGTACCTCAACCAGCCTAATGTACTAATGCCTTGAACGTGTCATCTTTAATAGAACACCGCATAAGAAGACTGATATTGTAATATATTAAACTATTTAAGCACTGATAAATTACTTAATGTGTTTATTAAACCAATTCCAATTCCTTTATTCACAAAGCTGATTACAATCGGCGTGATAATTTAGCACGTGGTTTACTAGTAGTTATACCTACATTCTATTTGTAGGTAACATAGAATGTAGGCCTACAAGTAAGGGATTGTAAAGTAGTGTCGTGACAAGCCTCCATGGTAACTCAGTTAATGTGACAAGTATAGCATCTTACATACATCGCTGAACTGAGCAATGCGCACCCACTATTGTTGCTTCTCACGGAAACGTGTGTGTTCACACTGAAACCATTTGGACAGACATGATATTTCATACAGTATCAGAGATCAGGTTAATTAAAAACGAATATTTTTACTATGTGTTACAATAATTATACATAAGAGTTTTATAAATGATTGTTTAATTTATAGTGGCCAAGTAAATATATATTACTAACTTTCATAATGTTTCTATTCGGTTTTTTGGATCCGAATACAGCATTTAGTCAAATTATATATCTAAATATATTTCCTAGTTTACGAGTCTACTATATTGTCTTAGACGATAGCCACGGAATATTTTGGCTTACTCGCTCTAAACAACGTTGGCAGACACTGATGTTCATTTAAATTAGTCAGCTCTGTTAGTGAAGGGATAAGTAACACTATGGGTGGTCTTACCCAGGAGGTCCTCTGAGATAATGGTTCTCCCCAGAGTCAACTTCAATCTCGTTCCTTTGGTTCAGAGTAAGTTAAAATAATTAACCCTTGAAACAGAAACACTTTTACAAGAAACATTACGTAAATGCTTATAAGCAGACCAAGATTATATTCACACCAAAGAAATTTTTAAGCAGATGTGTAGTTTTGTGATGCTTTGTTTGATGAGGAGAGAGGAAGACCATTATAATTCATACCATTACAAGAAATGTCTTATTATTCAACGAGAGCATGAGTAATTTAAATAAAATCGAAAAATACTTTTAATATTACGTAACAAATAAAGCTGGACATCACATTTGTATTATTTAAATATTTTACTTTCACTTATACTTAAAATTATTATTAAAAGCTAAAAATAAATAAATAAATAAATATATATATATATATATATATATATATATATTTTATATTTTTGGTTACTTAAATTCTTTCATAACGCTTACTACATAAATATTTAATAGGTTTAAAACACAAAACACAAACACTATAACTTACAACGAATACTACTACACACACGTAGTTATACATATAATGAAATGAGAGAGAGGTAGATATTACGTGTTTTAATTGTGTATAACTTTTATGGAGACAGACGACGAGATGTGAAAGAATTTGCTGTTAAGGCAACAAACTGGAAGAGGGCACCTTCACTACGTACTAAGAAGATTGAGGTCAAGTTCACATCAATGTGAAGGAGTATAGAGATGAATACACGTAAGGAAAACCACAGTGACTGTAGAACAATTGTGGAAATTTGAAAAAGAGCAAAAAATAAAATGAAAAATCCCATTGAAGATCTACTGGCTTTTCAGATTAGGAGAGACAAGATAAACACACATAGTTAGTATTTTTTGAGAAGAAAAAAATAAGAAAGAAAATAATTCAAATTTTATGGATATAATTCTGGCTATAAACTTTGTATACACGCAAAAGAAAGCCATTATTTATTTAAATAGATTAAACTTTACCAACAGATTACTGGAATAGTTTAAATCAATGCATATTTGGTAAACTGTATGTGGCACACTATCAATTTTCCAGTAATAGGTTTTAATAATGGCGTAAATTATCGGCATTGGAGGTTTCTCAGTATTTACTTCTTGATTAAGTTCCTAATACTTAATCTTAGGAAATGCTTGTTTTATATCCATTTAAAGTGTGTCAAAAATGTTTTACGATGATCTAAGAAATTGAAAATTAAATATTGATGTTCCAAAATGAATTAAATATTTTAAGATTTACTTATGTTGAATTTACAATTTTAGTTATTTTTCTAAACATAGAGCTCATAGCATCAAATTTTAAAGGTGTATATATATATATATATATATATATATATATATATATATATATATATTAAAGTAAACTAGTAGACTTGTAACTCAGTTTGCGTAAAATTATCAGAAAATAAGCACACATCTCTAAGTACCCAGAACACACGATGTATGGGTCTAGTTGGAATTGTGTAACCTGTACATAAGTATCATTGTGATTAGTCGCTTGTGCAACTGTGTATCTAAAAAATATTTAGATACTGTGTATCTAAAATCTGCAACTGTGTAGATGTACGCTGTAACCGTGATCGTCCAAATTTACAGTTCAGTTACTATCGAACAGTCCGGAGAGAACCACAATCCCCCATGTTACACTATACAACCACACAAACGTGACAGCCGTGGGACATTCTGAGGTTTCATTATGCAAAATATTTAGTTTCGGTTTTATAAAAACAAACAAAAGGCAGTTATTTCGATTATCACAAGTCGTGGTTGTATATGAACATATCTCACACTCTTGTTCTAAAAGCCTCCAGACGGGAGTTACTAACCACGTTGATTAAGTTGCATATTTATTAAAGGCCAGATTAAGTTAGCTTTAAAAGAATTCTAGAAGTTGCGGTTTTCATTGCAGATTTCGTTGTACACCACATTTTATCGATTAATACATTAAAATCAGGTAATAAAAAAACATTATGTTTGCCTGTAAAGTCGGTTTTACGGGCGAAGATTTTACGTGACAACGTCTTTTTCTCGGTAGAATATTTATTGATATGAATATTATTAAATTGCACAATAGGAACAAGGAATTGAATGAAAATAAGAATTGCACAAATTTTAACTATAGAAATATATTTTGTTTACTAAAACATTGTACATAATTTTAAATTAATTAAAATTTGTTATTGTAAATGGTAAAGTTGAATAAAACATTTACTATAATTGGAATTTGAAATTCTTGCTAAACACAGTTAAATTCTAACTCCGCGCGTGGTGATTGGTCGGTTTAGTTCGTTTGTTTGGTCGCACTGTTATGACAGGTTAGAGGTTATAATTTGTTATTTTAAATGTTTGACTAGCAATACGCGCTGTTTCTTCCAATCGACTGAATTACGATTGATTGCAGAGTGATTTAAACTAATAATTTACTTAACACTATCAACATTTGTCAATAGTATGACATAACCTATAAACTCAGTTTCTCAACTTTTGTGTCAATCTAACAATTAATCAATCAATCATAGTTTACGATAATGAAATATCAGTGTACAATTATTTACCTTTATTGTTGTAGTTGTTGTAAATGACGAATCTAAGCACTCCACATTTTCACGAATAAACATAGTTATCTGATTTATCCCGTGCGGCGGACCCACAGTTATCTGCTTTATCCCGTGCGAATCCCGTGCGGCGGACCCACTGGACGGGCATCGTAACGTTACCGGGCGTTACACTTTTTCATGAGTGACTCCGAGCCGCAACCTAATTTAAGACGTTGTCACGTCAAAAATAAGGAGATGCTTTCGAATGGTATTTTCAATTTTGAAACCCTTCCTCCATTGTGTTTCTCTCCAAAATTATGTTATTTAGTCCCCTTAACAACGTAGATAACTTGGATTTTTTAAATCGGAAACTTTTTAAATTGAGATTATATTAGTTGCTTGTTGTTAAACTAATTCCGTTTTTTTCTGTATGTGGTATTACATTAAATTAGTATATTTTTATAAGATCTAATACACAAAGGACCATGGATCTCCAATTAATACTGGATATTCTAAAGTTTACTGAAGCAAGACGTAATTATTTGATAAAATAACTGCTGCAATACAAAGGAAAATATATATCAGGTTTACAAACAATTACTAAAATTGAAAAAAGAAATTTAAAGTTTTAGGCTGTTAAACTGTACTCTATAAATAGTAAGATGCACAAAAGGAATTATGTTTTATGAAGAAATTGTATTCATAATTAATAAATCAATACTTAATAACATAAACATGTGTAATTTAACGTTTGACAAAATACCTTAAAATAAATATGTTGGCAAAGTGTGATTGCGAATTTTTCTTATTATTTTTATTTTAAGAAAACCGTTTACGTAATAAGAAACCCGTTGAAGATAGTAGAATTCAATTTTTACACAGCATTTAGTATGGTCGGGTGTATATTGAGTAATGTTCGACAATTGGTGTTATGTAAAAACATTTTTTAAATAATATTACACACAATTTTTTTAATTTTTATTAAATTTTCTTTATAATTATAATAGAGGAAATATACAAATGTTTAAGTACATAAAACCTTTAATTTAAAACCAAAACTATGAGTATTATTTGAATAATTATACAGATTAACATTTTTTATTACCATTTAAATATAAATATGCTTACCTTTTTTTAAATAATACCAAACTCTAGAACATTGGAATACATCTTTTATTCTCGTCAAATGTCTACAACTACATAATAGCTAATAAAAAACATTTAATAAGTAAACAGATTTAAAATATTTTTCACGGATAGAGAATCCCCTTATTAGGATATATCTAATTAATTATAATTTTTAGGAAAGTCCTTTACTTATTTTAATATGTTTCAATAATTATATAGTAAAGTTGGATAAGATAGTAATACTTTAGCTAAAAACTAACTAAACAATAGTTGTGATCTAAATAAACACAAAGGCTCTTTCCGTGATAAACACGAATGTTTCCTGAAATTTGTTTCAAGAAGAGGACTGAAGTAAATAGAATCACGAGATAAGGCACTTTGCTATGTGAAAGATAAAGTTTAACTTAAAAGAGTTCCTCCTATCTGTACCTCACAGCGCCACAATCTGTCCTGGTTTGTCACGCGGTGTAATGCTCTTTTGACGTGTTCCCGTCTTCCTCCACTTTATCTTTCTGTATTCTTTTCGTTCTGAATAATTAATGAGTTGGATAATGCTGTAGAAGAAAAAGCCACATCACGTACACGAACGCGAACGTACGTGCAAAACTATGCACTGTTTTTAGGTTTTATGGAATAAATGAGGTCAACATGTTAAATAAACTTCTTAAAAACTACCATACTATCATTCAATGAATTTTTAAATATTTTATTTAGTATAATAGCTTTTTAGTCATATAAAATCCTACGGAGTACTAAAGATCTGTTAATTCATCCCTCGAAAAATTGTAGTGTCCATTTAATTAGTTAGAAAAACAAATATTGTATACTTGTCATGTTTGCTAACGTATTTAAATAACAGTTTAGTGTCATCAGGATCTTCAAAATAAAGAAGATATTTTTTCTTTTGCTAAAGAGGTTTCTTTGCGATTCATTCTCGTAAGGTACGATATTTTTTTAAATTACTTACTACATGTTATTCTGTGGTAAACAGAAAAATTCTTACTTCTGAACTGATAACAGAGCGGCGTTCATGGGAGACGATATTCATTATATTTAAATTGAATCCTTTATTATTATTTTTTTATAGTTTTATATGACGGTAAAGCATGGTATTCCATAGTAATGAAAAGTAATTTAATAAGAATTTTCAATGGTTTAAGCATTTATATGATTGAAAATGTAATATGCGTCAAAAGAATCGTTTTTGAATACCATGTTTTACAGCATTTGTATTACCCGTAACGTGTCCTCTTATATGTAATTATAAAATTTTATCTTGTACGAATTGACGTGATCAATGAAATATTTATGTACTTTGTTTAGAGAAAAAATAGGGCTACAACAGGGATGCGTTTTATCAAATAAAAGACTGCTGAAGAGAAATCTGTATGACATTTAAAAAATATTCATATATATTATATGAGAATTTTATATTACTCATGTAACTTAAGAGCTGAGTGGTGTTGAACTTTTTACTCAAGTGGCTTAAAACTAATTGATTTAAAAACTTAAAATTTTGAATTTAGATTAATTTTTATTAAATCAAAATCACTTTTGATGATGGTAAATGTCTTTTCATTTGATTTCGCTGAGCGTTAGAAATATTTTTACATTGATCTCATGGGTAACTATGCTGGTAATGACAAAATCACAGAATAAATTTGTAAACACACTGAGTACAATAATATAACATTTTCTATACAACTTCAGGGAAGCCACGTGGTGTTTCACAATTGTAACATTTTATTATTAATTAGAGCTGTGAAATTTGCCACATAGGTCTTTTAAAATTATAATATTTGTTTGAGGGTTTGCTTCAATCTCGTTAGCTATTAAAAGCTGGAAAGTATGGCTGTGTCTTTTAAGCCTTAACATTGTATTATGAAATGTTACCTAAATATACCGATATACCTACATAAATGTCTAGTTTTTTTAAATTGTTACTTAAGAATAAGAATAAGAATAAGAAAGAATAAGAATAAGAATAAGAAAAGAATAAGAATAAGAAAATATTTTATTCCATTTGAAAAATAAATACAGATATAAATCATAATTAAAAACTCGGAATTCTAGCCATCTAGACAGGTGGCGATGGCTAGCACAGTTTATCAAACAACTAAATTGGCATACAACAGTCTATATTTGACACTTAAACTGGCGGTCCACTGCAGCGCCTACTATATACACACAAAGTATTTACACAAAACTATTAAGTCAAAACTACGAATTATAGATTATTTTCTTGTTAAAATTAATACCCCAGTAAGTACATATTTTCAAATTTACGAAACAGAAATAAAATATTGTAATATTCTAAACTTAATGCTACCATTTTCAATGTTTCATCCACAACATAATATTTAATGGAAATTAAAATTACTCCCAAGATGAAGTATTACATCATTGTATAATACAATTTTAATTTACATCGAGTTTATAATATATCACTGAATGATGCCTGTTAATTCAGTAATTTCATCCTTTTCCAGCAACCAAATTCTAATTTTTTTTTTTAAATAAATGTTTTTTACAAATAATTTTGATTTGGTTTGGTAGCAGGTTAAACAATTTTGGACCTAAAAATACAAATGACTTTCTAAAGAATGACATACACTTTTGGTCTTTTGAAAAGACCTTCTGAAGCAGCTCGCGTATAATATTTAAACTGTTTATTATTGGTATCACACACTTCGCATATACAACGTTTTTAATACTTTAAATACAAATAGATATTTTAATGGTAGTATTTTCAACTGTCTGAACAGAGGAAGGGGACGGCTCACGTTTACATTTAAATGTTTATTATTCTAATAAAGTGCTTCTGTATTATCTCCAGTGGGTTTAAAGCTTTATTACTAGCTCCCCCCCAAATTTTCTATCCCATAAATAAATCTAGAGTGAATTAGTGCAAAGTAAAGGGTGCGCATTACAGCCTCAGGTAGCAAGTTCCTCAAAAAGTAAAATTTTTCTGACGTTTCTTCTTAATTGTGACTGTAGATTGTCTGTATGTGGTTTTCCAGGATAATGATTCGTCGATTATTATGCCAAGGTATTTGATTTGATTCACTTGCTCTATAACTGGACATTTACATTGATTGTCATTCTCGCAGTTAATATTTACGTGAAATTTCAAGTTGTTGTCGAAAGAAAAACGTTTAAGACCAAAATTTATATAAATTTAGTTTTTTTCGGCCGTTTACTATCATGTTATTATTTTCACACCACGCTTTTAATGAACCGAATGTCGAATTTCATTTCCTCTAAAATGTTAGTCCAGTGTGTATTATTATATTGAAGAGCAATGTCGTCAGCAAAAGCTGTGGCTCTTCCCTTGAAGGGAACGCATAGTAAATCATTCACGAATATTAAAAACATAGTTGCACTAAGCACAGAGCCTTGAGGGACGCCCGGAATACAGGTTTTGAGTTACTGGCAATATTAGCTATATTCACTTTTTGAGTTCTGTTCGTTAAATAACTTTCAAACCAGTCCAGCGCAACTCCCCTTACTCCAGCAGCCTTAAGTTTTTCTAAAAGTATTCCGTGATCTTACTAAATCGAAAGCCTTTGAAAAGTCTATGAAAATACCGGAAGATTTAATTATTGTTATTAATACTGTGTAAAACATTTTCCATAAGAGTGTGTAATTGCGGTCTCAGTACTCTTTCCTTCAGTAAATCCGAATTGATAGGGCGAGAAAAATTTTACTTTAATTTAACCCTCCAACAGTTGTTCATCAAAATTTTGATAAACATAACCCTTTGTGAATTGTTGTTCGTCAAAATTTTGATAAACAAACATTCCCTTGCATAATCACTCATTACAGTATATCCCGGCAACGTATCGATTCGATTCATGCACCATTGGATTCGGGAAAAAAAGCCTAAGGAATACTATAGTTTTATTCCTCTTTGTATTGTAGTTGCAAACGTACCAAGTTCGTAGTTTGGAACGTAAAAAGAAGATGATGCAATTCATTGTGACCGCCATGTTGTCGATGCCGTCTGATTTGTTTATGTGACGAGTCGTGTTTATTAGTAAGTTTTATTTGTGTTTAGTGTGTGGTGAGTTGTTAGATATTGCAGTAGTGCAAATAAATATATTTTAGAATAAATACATTTCTTTTTATTGAAATATGTTTTGATGAATTATCGAATCTGTGTAGGCTATGGCAAAATGACTTGGCTAAAATTCATTTCACATAGTTTATTATTGTTTTTTCACTCACTAAACGTTATTTTAGGCACTCTTTTAGTTCTGAAATAACAATTTTCACAACCAAATATATATTTACCGTAATTTCTTTGGTTATGTATGATAACTGTTTTGGACCATTCCAGGGTCACTGTTAGTCGCGTAGGCTATATACTGTTATTTTAGTAATACATGTAGTTGTAGAATCAAAATATATGTATATATTTAGACACAGTTTATGGTTTTCTAAAACTACATAAAATTCCCCATCGTATGTAAATCATAGATTTATAAATTAGGATATAATACAAGCTTTGAAACACATTTTATACTTTGCTGTTTGAAAATTTGTCGCAAAAGTTTTGTGTAATGACAAAATGAAACTTTTTTTCGACTCTTCAAAAAAAAGTTATGGAATTTATTTTACTACTGCTGTATAGTGTACTTCATTCTGAGTAATAAATATGCAATATAACATGTATTGAAGTAAAACTGTATTAGTAAACTTTTATTAGCAAACTCTTACATATACACCCTATTTTTCACAATGTATGCGCATCGCTGCTTTTTGTTATTTAGTGTTATTATAGTTTCATAAATTTGTATAATGCTTATGTGTTTCTAAAACTAAGATTTATTATTGTTATTAATACTGTGTAAACATTTTTCCATAAGAGTTGTAATTGCGGTCTCAGTACTCTCTTCCTTCAGTAAATCCGAATTGATAGGGCGAGAAAAATTTTACTTTATTTAAAAAAAACAACAACCTTGCTTTCATACATCTCTCAAAAACTTTAGAGAATACACATAATAGAAGCGATTGGTCTGTGGTTCTGTAAAAGTTCCCTATCACCTTTTCTTAAATATTTGGAACCACAGTTGCTTGCTTGAATTTAGTAGGGAACTTTCCACTTAAGAAACTTAAATTCACAATAAATGCTAAAACTTTGGAGATTTCAGGTTCAATGAATTTTATTAAATGAGTAGATATATTATCACAGCCGGTTGATTTCTTATTTTTTAGGCTTTTAATGATGGAAGAGATTTCTTGATGAGTGACAGGGTTAAGGAACAGCGAGCGCGGCTGGTGCTGGCAGTACCCTGAGTGTGTCGGGACGCGGGCCGGGAGGGCTGGTTATCAGCTGTTGCGCAAACAGACACAAAGTAATCATTAAACAGGTTCGCTATCGCCTGCGGATTCTGTTCTATCCTTCCGTCTTCTAATCTTATCTTAGTTATTTGCACTCTATCTTTCTGGTCAGTTAAATTGTTTACAATTCTCCACTGCTCAGAAGTGTTACCAGCGTGTTTTTGGAATAATTTATGATAAAAAGCTTTTTTTCGCGTTGTCAATTTCAAGGCAGAGATTTGCTTTAAATCTGTTAACATAATTTTGGAAATCTAGATCAAATGGTCTATTTTTTTGTGTTTTTAACAGTTTATTTCTTTTCTCAATTTTTTTAAGTATTTGTTTCAGTAATCCACGGACTTTTTGTTTTAGCTTTGTGAAATTTGTTCGATATTGTTATATCTTCCGTATTTTGCTGAATGCAGTTATTTAAAATTGAATAAAAAGAGTGAACAGCATTGTCTACATCGTTTCCAATTAAAAAACACTACTCCCAGTCTGTTGTCATCAACGCAGTTTTTAACACCATCGTAATTTATTTTTTTAACAAAAGTTTTTTCTGTAGATCTATAGTTGGGCTTTTCATTTGATATGATAAGGGCTACTAAGCTATGATCAGTAATATTTATGTGAAAAATTCCGGGTTTGAAATTGCTTAAAACATTTGTGTCTTACAAAAATATGATCAATATTAGTAGAAGAATCCTTATTTATTCTAGTATAATTATCAATTAAAGGAGTAAAAACTAGTTATACATGAGAGATAAATAGGCGTCTGTGTCTGTATTTGATTTGTTTATATCAATATTTAAATCGCCCATAATTATTGAATTGGTTTTTAATCTACTAAAAATAGGTTCTAATTCAGTTAAGAAGTTGTCAACAGTAAACTCGTGTTTTCTATAAATTCCAATTAATGAAAAAGGTATATCGTTAAAACTAATTGCTAATAATAAAACATCTGCAGTTGTCATAACACAGTCTACTAAATTAGCTTTAATTCTGTTGCTAATATAAAAACTACTACTCCTCCTGATCTATTTAATATGTTACAATAAAAGAAAGAAGAATAGTTTGGGATTTCAAAGTAACATTTTTCTTCTTCGCAAATCCAAGTCTCGGTTAAGACTATCACATCTATGTCTCGTTTTAATGGTTGAATATAATCTAAAAAGAAGTTAAAGTTTTTCCGGAGACTTCTAATATTTTGATGAATACATAAAACATTTTTATAATCATCGATTTCAAAAAAGGTTTTGTCTAGAGTATCAAAGACACTACATACATTTAAGCTCATAAGGGTTTGTTATAAACAGCAGTAAAATAAAACAAAAAAATAATTGTCCTAGCAAATAAATAGAAAAATAGTCTAACATAACAGATAATAATTAAATGTAAAGGTATTAGAGTTTAGCTGCTTGCAGATCTTAGCTTACTTGTAGTGTCTCTAGATTCGGCTGCGCTATCAATTTTTTTGCACCTTTCTCCGTCTTCCTTCCGCACAAATATTTTGCCGTCCCTACTCCAGACGTACTTGAAGCCCTTGTTTTCTGGCAGCTTCCTTGGTTTTTAGCCAGAAGCAGCTTGTTCTCAGGTGAAAGATGTTCGTTTACAAACACCTTGGCAGAGCTCTTGAATCCTGGGTTGATCATGTTGAGCATTAGAGGCCGCATGCTCTTGTATTCCCAGATCCAGGTGTCCCGCTCTTCGTAGGTCGAGAACCTTACGATGATGGGTGGTGTCCTCTTCTTGTTGAAGGATGGGATGCGGTGGACTGCGACGATATTCTCCTTTTTGGAATTCAACCCCCACTGCCTCAGCGACACTTTCCAAGACTCTGAGTACGTTTTCTCCCTGGGTTTCGGGAATGCCATCAATCTCGGACATTCTGCCTTCTTGAGTACTGGTCCAGGTTTCTCACTCGTACGTGGAGGCCGGAGATGTCCCCTCGTAGTTCTTGGTTCTCTTTTTTTAATTGGGTATTTTCCGCCTGAACTCTTTTTAGTTCTTTCGATAATTCCACTCATGACAGTGTTCACCTTATCCATGGAATCAGAGACAAAGCTAAGCGAGGTGCGAAGCTCGGTGTTGTCAGCGGTATATTCTTTTTAAATTCTTCGAGCATTTCTTTCTTGAAACCTTCTATGGTGTTGATAAGAAACTCTTTAGTCAAGATTGATACCGTTTCTGACTTACCGCTGGCCACCGAAGAGGACTTTTCTGGTTTACACGTTATACAATACCAAGCACTCTTCGCACCACGGGTCTCTTGAGGCGCACATGTCAGGTGACATATGGGCTCCGCAACTTGCAGTACACCTAAGCACATGTTCTTCTCCACTCGGAAGGTAGCAAACGCTGCAGTCAAACCGGCATGTTCAAAATCGATCACTGATAACGGTAATATTAGTGAATTGTAATACCGACAGGTACGAAACAGTTCGAACGCACACGTGGAACAAGTGACCTTGAGCTCGGGAGCTATAGCGATAAGGTCCGCCCGGCTCGGCTGACTGACATCGACTTTATTTGCTTCCGTAAGTATTTAAATAAGAAATTATGTATTATGGTTGATTATTTTGGTCTAACAACCAAATTTCAAGAAAGGAAAGAAACTGTACATCTTAAACCAAACTAGAATGTGTAGTTCTTGTACCATGTGTGTGGTTATCTTTACTCCGACGACATACAGCCCTACTCTTTTTACCCGTCTACTCTTATTTGTTGTATCTGTCTACGGGTAAGTAAGGTTTAATTACAATGTCGTTTTATTTTGTTTGTGCATATTTTGATACGATCTCTTTTAAATTGACTAAAACCTTTTTTGACAACCCTATTATTCCTTTACAACTGGTAGTACTTCAATACCGCTTAGAAATTGGACATTATCAAACCGTGATGATGTATTTTGTGATATATGTTTTGAAAAGTTAGTAATTTACTCGTAATATATTTGGTGTAATAATGTAAAATTGTTCATTTTCACCACCCACTAGGCTTTTAGTTTATATATTTTAACGTCCAGTATTAAAATAATTGTAAATGAATCAATACAATATGTACTGGTACATGTAGTAGTAGGAAATCGCACTAAACTATGTAACATAAAGCATTTTGAGGATTGCGAAAGGATAATGATTTGATTATGCAGTGGAACCGTTCTGTAGAGCCGGCTTTTGACCGACTGTACTCCAACATTAAATGACTATATAGTCTATCTAATATTTTGCTCATAGGATATCTAATTACATCACTGTATTAATATAACAAGTATATACTTGTGAGTCTGTTGTAAATGTAATTACACAATTCAGTACTCGATGAATAATTCAGATTGCTAATATTATATTCCAGTTTTCTCTCTCGTACGTAATAGTATAGTTCTGTTTTTTTAAATGTGAATAAATCATACGAATTTGTGTATATTTTCTATGTTGCCTAATGTTTTTAACTGCAGAGCACTAAATTTATATTGTATTTAAAAGGCTTATATTTTGGAAGAATAACTAATGGACTTTGAAATGGAAAGTAATTAAAGCAGGTGGGCTGGTAAAATATTGTTGTTTGAACATGTGAAACATGTTTTTTTTTTAAATGTCTTTCTCCTATAGCAGAACTGTAATTTTTTTACATTTTCCATAGCAATTGAGTTTAATGTAGTGACTGTTATAAATTATGTAAAAGTTAATAATATAAGAGTAGCCTACTATGAACAGTGTTTACATCGTACCATCTTCCCACAGCACGGCGAGTACACAACCTAGCTGACCTTTATTAAAGTAATCTGGGTCGGCGTGAGCTGAAGCGACGCTGCTCTGTTTGCTGCAATATCCGTCGCAAACCTCGTCACCAGTTCCAGTCAATAGCTTGGTTCTTCATTATGATCTGGGGGGAACTTACAAATAATAAAATCATTCTAATTTTAAGTTAATTATTTGTGTATTTGCAATGCACTGTTTCGTTGTGGAGATACTAATAAAAACACAAGTAACTAAACAGAAATTTATATCAGAAGCTCCTAAAAATCGTATATTAAAATAATGTCTTTAATTTCATTATCGTGTTCTGCATTATCCTCTATTGCCCCTCTCCTCATCCTTAGATAGGAATTCAGCGTCTGACATAGTCATTATGTGGGCTCCGGATATTCCTGAGGCGTGATTTTGAAATAGCACTTCTCTTTGTATATTTAAAGCACTGTATATACTGTCAGTTTACTTTTTATTTTAGCGTTTTTCTTTACTTTTTGTGCTTTTTAGAAAACAACATAGCAAACATAACAAAATTCTCCTTACCGTATATGTGGGCCACGAAACATTATTTTGGATACACCATGTATTCGTACCAATCTTCCAGATCATCCAATAGCGATACCTACAGTATACCTTATGCTTATGCTGTTAACATTGTACCGTTAGTTAGTTAGATTTTATATAATGTAACATTTCACAACCTAGTCAGCCAGTACAATTTAATATTATTTTTTTTTATCCAACGTTCCGGAACTAAATTATCGGCGGACTAACTACCTAATTGGCACGCGTATGAATATTTACTTGTAACCCTTTGAAGCAGCCCAACTACGTGACCGATTTAACCTCGCGAGCCTTGTCCGTAAGTAAAATTTATCTTTCCGTATTATTAAATTAGCCCTTTGATGCCAAACATATAAAAATGAATGTAACGTAAAGTAAAGTTATAAATAGTAAAGTAACTTACCCTTGAAGATCTTTTATTTGCTTTATTGAAATAGATACAAATTGTGGCGTCGTCCTTCTGTCGAGCACGTTGTTGTAATAAGTTTTTTGTCTCATTAAATGGCTAATACTGTCGCGAATTTGTTTTAGGCGAGCTCACGTATCTCGCGTGTTATTTGAGCAGATGGCTACCAGTTTCATAACTTCTACTCCTCTTCTAGTAATTAACGACTAGAAATAACCCTTCTTAGACTACAGCTTCAATTTCTCGAGCCAAGACGCCGACGCCCGGGTTGTGAGTCTACATATTGCGAAGGGAAGTAAAATCTTAATGTTTTAGAAAGTAAAACATCGTAGGCATAATTCGATAGAACATTGGATATTTTAGGCCCACCTATCAGATATACATTTTTAGTTCTTGTACTCTAATTGGCTGTAACGTGGCAAGGTATACATTTAATTTACCAACTAAAAGCGGTGCTTGTAAGTTTCGCTGAGTAAATTGAACTTAAAAGTAAACTTTGCAATTCGCGTATTTATTACTACGACCTCAGAAGTCACCACCCCCATGTGTTATCGTCATTCGGTACAACATATTCCATTTGTTGCAGACTTACAAATACGAATTTCTTAATGTGGTATTTGTAGCTACACTACTATTTCTCTATTGTATTTTTTCAATGCCTTCTCTGAAATATATAAATTTCATAGACTATCTCATGCAGAAAGATATTCTATTCATCATAGTCTCCAATCTATTAAAATTGCCAGACGGTGCTTTACTATCTCGTCTTTTATAAGAGAATCGTCACATTTTAATGTGCAGCTACTAATTGTGCTGATCTGAACCATCACTACCTATTATAACAGCCTGCAAATCATAAATCTATTGCTTTTGCACCAATCCACAGAAAATAGATTTTCCACATCTTTTAAATTTGTAGCACAATCCTACCTCAACACCAGCTGAATTTCAATAGATACTCATGTGCTGTATTAGGCAGTATAGGTATACCTATTGTTGAAATAATTGCATTTATAAAATCTGCCAAACAAGATAACATTAACATTTTCAACAACTTTCTATAAATAACATACAAGTCTACCACAGGTTACAATATTTCAACATGTTAGGGCACGCTACGTCTTGTAGCCCAAAGCCCGTTGTGAATCTGATTGCGTTTATTGTTGGTCCTCCGTGAGGAAAATTACATTTACTGCCAGAATGAAGGGATTTTCCAACAGAATTCACAGATGATTACATATCCTTCAGTCGTGCATGATCATAATGCTTAACATATAAGCACCGATTCATCTAAAATTATGCATGAAAACTATTCGTGTTATGTTCATGGTTGTTTATCATTAGTTGAAATTATTTAGAAAATTATAATAAATGTTGGATTTAATTAAACATGTGCTTTTTTGTGTAACAGGCATGTCTTAAGCTTTAAATTTAATATTTGATGTATTAGTTAACCTACATAGACTTGCAAATGAAAATAAAAGAGTAAAGTTTGAATTTACAACTGAACACGAATATTAAAGTACCCTAATATATTAGAAGAATAGACCAATAATATTTGCTTTCACAAGGAGTTGTTAATATTCACAGTAACATGCAGTTTATGCAATCTTTTTCGCTAATTGCAGAGCACCGTAATAAAGATTTAGTTACAAAATCATAAATGATTTTCAAAGAATATGCGGGTACCGTGATTACTGTAACAAGGAACCACTGATTTGTTAAATCAAAGAATTTGCAGATGTTTAGAAATGTTTGTGAAGTTTGTTAGTGACGATTATATATATATATATATATATATATATATATATATATATATATATATATATATATATATGTGTGTGTGTGTGTGTGTGTGTGTGTGTGTGTGTGTGTGTGTGTGTGTGTGTGTGTGTGTGTGTGTGTTATTTAAATATTAAATGCACTAAAAAATGTTTTTATGTTAGTATCTAAATTACATATAGTATATTTTATAATACATTAGATACCGTAAATGGACATTATAATTAGAATTTATGTGCATGTTATTACAAAAAGATACATTATTACATTGAATAAATCTTCAGACCCTTCTAATATATATCGTTAAATTTATATATTCAGTGCAATATTGTTACCTGGTGGGATGAAGTTAAACTAAAATAATTAAGAACTTATTTTAAATTGTTCATGTAAAACTGCGGCATTATAGAAACATAATTTAAATCATTTAATCTTATTGTAATACTGCAGGCTGATATAAAGATTTCTTTTAGACCAACAGGTACTAGTCTAATGTAACTATTTTAAATTTAACATGCTAAATTGCTCTGAAGCAAGGTATAGAATATACTTCTAAATAATCTATGAGATCGCGTGTAGCAGCAAAAGAGATATAAGTTATATTTAAATACTTTCTTCTTGCGTTTTTTATATTCAAGGGAGAGTTTCCGATAATACAGAAAGTTTTAAACGCCTAAGCCTTAGCCGACTAATGCACGGCCGATAGAGCTGTAAGACGCACTAAGTATGCGGCACCACAACCGATCTGGACCCAATTTGCATCAACAATACCTGAGCATCGCTGTTCCACCATTCCTTTACGCCCCTTCGCGTCTTATACACAACATTGTCACATACAGATCTCTAAATTGTTTCCGAATTTGCTATGCCCAGGCTTTTCTTTATAACAAGTTTAGTTTGATTCAATTAGAAATTACGGCGGTTGGAGCGTTCAAAAGACCTCAAAATAGTGCTTTAGTACATAGAAATCCAATATAAAACAGATCCTCAGTTGAATTCAGGGTTAAAAATAAGTTTTATAAAAATAAATCAGAGTTAGTACCAATTCAGTTTTAATAAACAATAAATGGAGAGCATAGTACGTGATATAAGATGAAATTTGAACTTTTGAATTTAGTAATTCTTAGGGTGTACAAATCGGGTGGGGCTTTATATTTTACAAGATCGGCCAACGGCTCTTCAATATAAACCAGCATCATAACCAGAGGGTTCTGAGTTGTATGAGATCTTCCAATCGGTTTCAGAAAGAATAATAAAATAATGTAGCAAGAAAATAATTCTGCGTATATCATTATAATTCCATAATAGTGTACATTTCAAAATGTATAAACTTATAGCACTCACATAAAACTTATTAACCGATTTAGGGATGATAAGTTTGCATTAGTACCTCTCATCGAAATAAACTTCTATGGTATCATTAGTAAACACTATTACATACATTAGGTGGATCATTAGTAATGCATTGTGGTGGCGCTGTAGGGCTCAGTCCTACAGTTTTTAAAATTAGTAGCTGTATAGGGGCATTTAGATACGTAATAAGTAGATATATTAATGGATTTATTCCACATATTTATGTATGTGGAAATTAGCTTGAGCTATTAATATACGTGACTTAACTAACAAGAAAAAACACCTTTAAAAACAAATAAAACAACGAAAGCTAATTTGAATTTAACTAAAGTATTTTTAGAAATATAAGACTTTTTTATACATTGTTACCCAAAAAATAACTATAAAGACATGAGTATTACTTTAGTTCTGTAAACTTTTAATGCATTTTCTAATACTAAATAAAAATGTGCGTATACATAAAATCTCTGTATCTTCATATTTGAATGGCTTCTAAATTTAATAATCATGAGATTAATAAAACTGTTTCAGTAGTAAACTATTGCTTAAGTTATAAGAAACCGTAGCTTTTAATAATTTATGAGCATCGCTTTGCTTGAAAACGATATATGTATCTTCTAAGGAAGAATCATACATTGGGGTATAATACATGTTAAAAATAAAACTGTTGCTTTGGATAAAACAAGAATCTTGTGTTGAACAAGAAATAAATAATCACAACTTAATACAGTTTTTAATTTAAATTTCGTAGGTATTAAATACAAAATTTAAATTAAATAAAATTGTGATAAATTTAAATTATATAAGAGATTTATTTAAACATGTTCAAAATAAACGTATTTCATATGTTAAAAATACAATTTATATTATTATATATTTTTGTAAAAGCTTATATTTGCAAAGACACTGAGTGTAGGCACCATAAGGTACAATTTTCTTCTAGCATTATACACCGCAACGAGGAGAAAAGTTATTTCTATCTTAAAGTAAAATATTAGGCATTGAAAATTCCGTGGATCAATATGATTTGAGGACTTAATGAGAAAGGTAGTTCTTTCTAATGTTAGTTAACAAATATAAGAATTAATATTTATATTTTGAAATGTAATGAGTATTTCTCACTTAAATAGTGCTTAAGGTCAATGTAATAAATAGTTGAGTTTGTAAGTGGCCAAGTTTGACCACCCAATGAATATCAGATGAAGTTTTTATAGTCTGGTAGTCTCATCTTGAATATAGAGCCTTGGCCAATAAGGAAGCAATTTGCCTTAAGAATGTACCCTAAGGTGCCATTATACATTGGATGATTTAAACGAGTAACTAACTTCGACTACCTGATTATACAGGTTTCAACATCGATACACTTGAGACTAGATTAGTTACTTAATTCATGTCAATATAGACAGTAATAAACACAATATTATTTTGTACATGTTACATAGTATGTGTATAAAATTATCATTGCCTGTGAAATTAGCGCTAACGACATAGACACAAATACATTATATACCCCGTTTGAATCTAACATTCTCTCTTTTTTAATATTTAGTAACTGTTACCTGTATACCTTATTGGCTTACCTTTATCTAATCCTATCAATAGAGTGTCTAGTAAATTTTAATTTCTCTGTCTATCTGCCTGTCTCTCTGCACGAGATTTCCAACACGAACTGTGTTAAAGACTTTAAATTTTGCATGAGGCTTTTTTACATACAAGGCAACATCGAGTTCATGATGAGTTCAATCCACTCGATTTGGCTGAGGAGTATCGGACATTTTACGTTGGTCTTATGAGTAACAATGATGACAACTAGAGAATCGTAGAATAAATAAATTTGTCGTAAATAAACTGAGTACAAACAACATTTTAACATGTGGTGAGGTAACACATGTAATATAACTATCAGAATAGAATGAGCTATAAACTTTTAAAATAAGTTTAGGATGCAGTCTAGGCAAAGCCTGTTACGAATATGAATGTTAGAATACCTAAATGCTGAGACAGAGCTATTTTATAAATTACTGAAGGATGTTATTAATTTTAGAAAAGTCCCTATGATAAACACACTTGTGGCATTTTATTATACGCTACTGTGAATAGCTACAATTGTATTTAACTTAATTGTTGGTAAACAAATAGTTTGTAAGTTAATATTAAAATGTATTTATAGACTTCTTATATTAATATAAAAACTACTTACTACATTAATTCAAATCCTCAAGGGAAAGTCCTGAAAGATGGAACGACAAACTAGCACTTACCTCACCTATCCCATAAATATAAAAGTGTCGGAACAACTATTTTTTAAACGTTGTTAAATATTGTAACTAATATACCAATTCAAGTAAGGGCATTCTTTAAAATTAAAGTTATTATTACATTTTAATACATAATATTTGCAGTTTTGAAATTGAACGGTATAAAACAATATAGCTAGATAAATATCTCGTGTAAATTTACCATGAAATATACTAGTAGGAAGTAACGCTCACAAGTGCAACTAATCTTAGTATTGACATTTGACTCAAGGTCGTAAATACAAGCGTCCTTTATGGAACCTTTGAGCCACAGTTCGTAGATATTTAACTGCATGTCAGGACTGACAAGGCTGTTTAAAAATAGTAAACATACTTTATATAGGTATGGGGTTTACATTTTATCTCCTGGTTTTCAAACCTCTAGGTGGTATCTTCAAGGTGTGAAATTTTAAATCAATAACTTAGATCTTAAAAATTTTGAGTGATGTTGTTAACAGATAAAACTAAATATTTATATAACTGTGTTTGTATGGTGCCAAAAAACCAAACTACTTTCTAAACAACCTGATACTCTGCGATTTCAATGTTTTGTTTTTTCTACCTTTGTTTTAAACTGACTAAACTTAATATTAGATTGTTTTCAAACATACATGGGTGAATTTTCTGTAACGCAAGGTCATTACGCAATATTAAAGTCATTATCATCATTCCTGTTTATAAAATGTGTTTTAATTTATTATAATAAAGAGTAATTGGAAAACACAAATTCTGCACATCATTAAATGTTATAAGCATTACTGACATGCGAATAATGCAAAATAGATTTTATGAGTGTATTGCATTGTAGAATTTATTATATTCCTATAGTAAATTTTTAAGACTCGAGTTGGAAATATTTTAAATAATCACAAATATGTTATAAAAAGTGTGAAGTGAATAATAAAAAGTGTCCTACAGTAATAAAATGCATATTTTGGTAATTGTTTGTATACAAGTCACTTGTCACTCACAATTTTTGTTTTATTCATATATCTTATTAAATATGTTTATAGAATAAAGAAATTGAACAAAAAGTCTGAGAGTTAAGATATTTATAGATATCTGACGAAAACAATCCTTTTTACCAGGTCAGTTGTATTCATTACACATTATAATTTAGATATTTTACTAAAAGATACTCCCGAGGAATGTTTTTTGTTCTTACCATAAATCATAAATCAAAATTCCTGTTTCTATTTCTTTGTAAAACATGTTTAGAAAACGAATAAGTTAAAAAACACAGAATAACAAATACATTTTTGTAAATTAAAATATCTCGTACATAGAACGAGGAACGGTTAGTTCCCGGTCAGTCAGTGCGGGCTACGACAGCCCCGCGTTGATAGCGATGAACGAAACCATCTCTGGAGTTAGCACCTTTCAGTAAAATAGAACAATTCTATTGGTTCTGACTACGAACCTGATTTCTTGACAGTATAACATAATATAAACTCACGTAATCAATATGTCAGATGTAGATTGTAGATATTAAAAATGTACTTTTAGGATATGTAGGTGTAAGTTTTGCAGTAATTTATATTCATGTGTAATGACTTGAGGAAGAGTTATCGGGTGGGGGGGGCGGGTGTGGAAGTGTTAAGGATACGATGGTAAGCATGGAAAGCGTCAATCCCAGTAAATCATGGCTTTCTTATTGTATACTGTCATCGAAAATGATTTCACGATCTCACCTATGAGTCCTTATATAATTTAAATGATCAGGTTGACCTTATATAAAATAATTTTGCAGTTGTTTTTTACTAAATAAAAATTAGACAAAAAGTATCAAGTGTATGGGTTAAGCCGTTTTTGAGATATCGTGTGGACAAACAGACTAACAGAAATGAAATTTTTACAGACCCTGAAGCGATAGGATTCACTAATGCTCAGCCAATTCCTTGTCTTAAAGATTACCAAGTAAAATATTTCTCACTAAACAAATTATGCAATCGATTACGTGTGCGATATAAGATGAAAATTACTTATTACAGTGAAAGGCGTTCTTGAGCAATTTACTACTCCAACCTAAAGCCACAGTTCATTCATTATTCAGGTGGTAGCATAAATTACCGTAACGACAGCTGGAGCTTGCTTGACATGCTGTTACACCGTATAGTGGGAAACAGAGTTCGAGCTAACATTGTACTAAACACCAAAGACAATATTTTAAGAATCGAAAAAAAATTATTCACCACATAATTTAAGGAGCACTACAAATGTACATCTTGTATATCTTGACTTTCAATTAATTTGATCCTGCCGACTTTGCTTATGAAGTTTTTTGATAAATTCATATATTCTACATATACATTCTGTGTATTTTACTTTACCTTATGTATGTCCAACATCTCAAAATATAATGTAAATTAATAATATTGAAACTTAAAATAGAATACATTATACGTTTTTTACACCTATTCAGGATTTAATAATTGCAATCTATTTATTAATTCACTCATAAAATTCAAAATTCAAATGTTTGAGTGCTATGTTCATTATTTGCATTTTCCCATGCTTGATTATACTATGGGCTTGTCTGCACTATAGAGTATTACGCATTGGTTAATTTAAGATAGTGAGAATACTTTTTAGGGTTAACGATTATTCATTTCAGAATAATAAGTTAGAATAAAATTAAAAATATGCTTTATATACTAAGCGAGATATTATATATCAATAGAAATAAATGATTTTTCGTCAACATAAACAATGTAAAACTATTCCTAGAGGCTTCCTTCATAAGCAGACATATTTTCACAGAGCTTTAATTAATCCAGTAGCATTGGTTTTGCATTGAATAAAAGTGTTTAGTACTGTTATATTTAGTTTTAGAATTGTAATTTATATTCATTTTATCGATGCATGATCATGTATTTTAGAACGCAATAATATATTTTAGAAGTGCTTACCAATTCTGAAAATGTAATAGGCTACCTGTTATTTAATAATAGACCAAAGCGTTTTAAATTAACGACGAAATATTATCACATTCAATTTATTGACAAAGCACATAATCAATATACTGTCTGAAGCTAAAATGAAATTTGAAATTCCTATCTCCCACAAATGATTTTTCACACAACGCAGTTCATTTAATCAGAGCACATACACTATGATAACGTTAACATAAATATAACATACACATTGAATTATTGACATTTTTTACAATTACAAACTACGTGAACTTTTAGTTGGGATTTTAATATTTGATTGATTTGCTTTTAAGTTGCATAGAAAAAAATAATAATAAGAAATTAAAAATTAAAATAAACCTATATCAAAACAGTTAAAAATACAACTTTAAGACCTAGAGCCTACACTAATTTTAATTTGAGAACACAAATGTAAAATACTATACACTTGTTCCTGATAATATGCTAGTGTAATATTTGGTGCAGCTCTGTTTAGTTTTCAAAAAGATTCATAAAAATTGCTAAAGTAGTTTGGGGAAAAAATTGTGGACATGCATAAAAAAGAGGCTTACAAATCAGTTTAATTCTATACATTCTTTTTTTTTTAAGTATGATAAACATTATACAAGGATCTGAAATTTACAACGCATTTTATATTCGACTCACCGGCTTATTAACGCACTTAGATTGCAGTAGGTAGCATGTTCGATATCAACTTATTAATTAATATCTGTACATCTTGTGGTTGTAGTTAGGCACAACTGGGGTTATGTGGTAATACCACTACAAGCATTGGTGACTAGAGTGATTGCGTATTCACCACTGCCACTCTCATAAGTATATCAGGCCTTGTTATTTATGACAATATATGTTTTACAACGACCACGTCATCATTATTTTCAGTTTAAGTCCTCTACATTTTTAGATACAATATTCTTTACAATGTGGGTTAATACTAACAGGAAATGACTTTAATAAAGTTCAACTTCAAAATAAAGTTTATTTTCCAAGAACCCATTATTTTAAATGGGTTTGAGGTTCCTTAATCTGACTGAAATGATATACAACAGACACTCATATAATAAGTAATCGTTTGCATAAGTTTAATAAAATGTTGTGTTATATACATGATAGATCACTTGTGTGGATACTAGAGCCATCAGATCCTGAAGTCAAAGACTGAAGCAGTTTTCTGCGTTTGAAGAAGCATTTATAGCTTGGGTCAGTTATATTTCACACGCTATAATAGAAGTTGCCACGATAATATATATATATATATATATATATATATATATATATATATATATATATATATATATTCATACTCAGTCTCAGAAAGAAGCCTACTGTAATAAAAAAGAGGTTACATTTTAACCCCTTGTAAATCTTGTTCCGGTCTAATCGGTCTAATTAAGGTCTTGTCGTGCTACAATAGTGTTCTTGATTTTTTTTCCTGCTTAACAAAATACATTCAACACACAAAATATTAAAATCTTTTTTATTTCAATTTTAATTATTCAATTTTACAATATTTTTCAAAACGCTCAGAGGCCAACCTGTACACTGTGCAGAATCTCTAAGAATTTTTAATTATATAAATAATATAATACTTGTAAAATTTTTGCACTCACAGTAAATAGATTCCGTATTGTCAAAGAAATCAGATGCATTTGATATGGAACAAGACGTATACCTTTACAAAGTTATTAATCATAAAAATGCTGTAATGGAAGGATTGACAAACCATGACAAACTATGAAACCCTGAGGAATGTAATAGATACGGTACAAGGGAGAGTCTCAGTCACGTGCGACTAATGTAAGATATTGGCAGCGCTGTTGAGCAAGTCACTTGTAGTACAGATTACGTTGTTTGAGAATTAACAGCTTAGGAGATCATAAATAGTTAGTAAGTTGTTTTGCAAAAATACTGTGTATAAATAAAAAATTTTAAATAAACCCAAACGTTAAATTTTAGTAATAACGTCAATTGCAAGATAAAATAATCAGTATAATATGAAATGTGATAAACATTTTAACATTCTTTATGGACATATGGGTTACCCTTATACTGACTATGCTACATATGCTTAATATTGTATGACTTAAAATCCATATAAGCTTAGATAATAAAATGAAAATGCCACACTACGAATAAGTACTGTATATGAAAGCTGATACGCGTTCAGAGTTAAAAGAGGAGCCCTTACATTACAATATTGATATAATAATGAGTACTCAGGCCAAGGACATGATATGAAACCACACTATCTGTAACCGCGTTTCTAGGTATCATATCTCTAACCACGGACCACCACATCTATCGTATCTACCGTAATGCCACATGTAGACAAATATAGCCGATGCATTTGATTCAGTAGTTGCACATATAAATGAAATAATGTAGCAACTTAAACAATAATGTTATGTACGACCAAAGTTTTAAAATATGACATATTTTACAAGAGATTAGCATCTAAACGTGGCTTTGCTCGCATTTTCCTATTGGGTAACATGCACTACACAGGCAGATACGTTTCAAATAGGGCAATAAATACTTCTGAAATTAAGTAATAGTCACTGGCAGATATTCCATTCTCCTGTTTAATTTGCTCATCGTGACAGCTGATAATGCTTGTTTATTGTTTACCTGTTAAGGAGGAGAGACGAATCATTAATTTTCCATGCACGTAAAATTAAACTACTATCGTGCGGACTACTGTATATTTATGTTTCAAATAGGGTTGAAAAAGACAAGTTTATAAAGTAATATTCCTTTTGAAAATTAAAAACATAAGCGATTGTTTTTAAGAAAACAATATAAACCTCTATAAATCTGTTAAAAACTACTTTTGAAAATAAAATCAAGCATTACCAAATTGTTTGTATATTTGCTCATATTGATAGGACAGAGAGGCGGTTAGATGTTATCTGAACGTTTCGCACTGGTGATATGGTGTGACTCAGTCATCCGGGGTCTATTGCATATTCATCGTTGTTATGTGACAGCCGGTTAGATGGTATCACCACAGTGATAAATGGCCAGCTCATAGTCATCAGATCTTATCTCCTATTGTGTACTCTGCCAATGGAATATAACAATTTATTAGTCCTACATATATTTAAAACATTTTGTAACCTCTATGCCTCACCAATATCCTTTATGATCTATCACAACGTATACACATATTACAGAGTTTACAAATCACTTTATGATCAATAACATTTACAAAGTGTACAATAAATAAACAGATGTAAGGACACAAAGGGGTTACAGAGCACGTTCGACTTTAGCATATTTATACCAAATTGCCATTAAAATTAAAATTATTTTACAGTTGGAAAAATAGCACAGTCTGTTTTCTTCTTAGATGTTTATCCACCATTGAACTGTTCTAATAGTTATTTTGATGTTGCGTACATGATGTATTAATAGTCGCAATTATTCATTCCCAATCACATTCAAAAGTATAAATTCAACAACAAAAATTAACAATATCAACATGCATATGAAGTGGCATAATTCTGTAAACATAAAACCGAAATTTACTATTATAAATTAAATTTTATGATCAGAAATGTTTATTGCAGAAGATTATACGAACATGAATTTCTTTCATAAAGAAACGTTCAATAGATTTCTAGTTTCAAATAAAACACTGAGTCTTTGGTTCACTTCATCAAACAAGGCTTTTCTTTAACATAGAATAATAAATAACTCCTATTTTATGTAATAATAAACAAAAACAAAGTTTTATAAAAAATAGCTTAACAAATATTTTGGTTAATTTTGTTTGTGTACGTTATACTTTATAAACAGTCAAGACACAATTAAAGGGATTTTTTTAGTTTTTTAAAATAAAATTGTAATACTATTTTATGGTAAATTAGTATTTTTCATATGGTAAAATTTTTTAAGTTTATTTAATAAAATTGTAATGCATTAAACCATATGTATCAAGATTTCAATACCGATTTAGTATGAGGTATTCATTCCAAAATCATTAAAAAAAACTCTGTTTGAATTTTTATTCTCTCGCTTTGAGAATAGCGAATGTTTGGTCGAAAGGTTCTAAACTTTGAATGTTACGTTCTTTTATATTCCAAGCATCCAAATTAATATCAGGTTAAAAATTAAGTCATAATTTTTATCTTATTTATACTTTCATACAATGTTTCATTTTAACATGACAAATTGGATCCATTTAATAGAGTATCTCTAAACAAATCTGAAACTTTACAGACTAAAATAATAACGCCTAGTTGATATTTTGTTTAAACAAAAACATGTGTGTTTCTATTATTGGGTGATAAGGATTATGTTTATATTATTTTACCTATTTTTAAATATTCAGATCGTTCAATGTCAGGTCGTTTTCTTTAACCCTCAGGTTATATTTTTACATCACATAGCTAAGGAAATTTACATCACTGGCAGCTAAGAGGAAATTTTATATTGTTACTTTCAATGTCGTACTCTTTTAAAACAAGGGTTTATGTTTGATTCCAAAACGTTGTTTGTTGGTCGCAAACCACTTATCAAGAGTTCTTATAATAATCTTCTTGTGAGACGAGGAACTATACATATTTTCAAGCTTCTAGGACCTTTCTATCAACGGGTCCTTAATGATACACTTCAGTCTATATATATAATTAAACTAAGTACTCACCCAAATTAATGATAAACGTGTTCTAAAATACGCGGGCGGTGTTTGTGAATATATATATATACAGGGTGAATTTATGTTAGTGTCGAAAATTTTTTTTGGGTGATACTACTCAGTATTATAGACCAAAATATGAAAATTAACAATCCCTATCCCATCTATCTTTTAACTACGACCAATTTCGCTATTTTGTTAAATAATCCTGTTTTGTTTCAATAAAACTCAATTTCCTCCATTATTTTAAATGTTTTTTTAATTCTGAATCCATTTTGAAATCTAAACAAAATTTTACATTTGAATAATGGAGAAAAACTGTCTTGAAAATAAGTTTGATACAAACAATTTGCTAATAAATGAAATTCTTAAGTTTTCGGCAAAAACATTAAAAAGATATTAGACCCGAGGAATTAAATGAAGTTAATTCTGAAGAGAGGCCAATACCACAAAAAACTTGCCCATTTTGTGGGCTTTAAAATGACATAATGCATTGTCATATCTTATCAGTTTTTACTCCTGACTATCTTATCTCTACAATCACAAGTATGAAGGAATACCCCATTTTTCAGGTTTTATTTTGTCTTTCAGCTGACTTTACCTCTATCCACTTAAAAATAGTTATTTTAGTCGTAGCTATCATGGATTTCACATCGAGAGGGTATGCAGAGATGCATTTTGTATATGGTTTTTGTGGCGGGAATGCTCTGGCTGCTCAGAGAGAATACCACACTCGGTACCCAGATCGTAGAGTTCCTAGTGATAAAGTTTTTACGAGGCTACATCAGCGTTTGTTGGAGAGAGGAACAGTTCACAGGCAGCGTAATGAGGTAGGTCCTGTTCTTCGAGATGTTGTCTTAGATGAACGAGTTCTAGAATTAGTTCAATAAAATCCTGAGGTCAGCAGCCGTCTGCAAAATTAGCGTCTACGTTTTAAGATCTTGAGCTTGTTCTAACAATCAAATTTTGAGAGTTTTCAGGCGTCAAAAAAAAAAAAAAAAAAAAAAAAAAAAAACGATCAGAACAATCACTAACATAAACTTCATCAGAGAGTTGTGCAAACCAACTTTCAAAAAATTCCAACTGTTGAATCTGCCGTGTCTCTATATCTTGGAGGCAGTTTTATTCTGTGAGTCAAAATGTTCCCTGACTAGGAGTCGGGACGTACATGAATATGGAACGAGAGGCAGAGACAACTACCGTACTGGGCGACACATATCGGTAGTTTATGAACACCTACCCTCGCAGGCAGGTGTCCGTTTCATCAACAGGCTGGCCGATTCTATAAAACACGAACAAACGCCCAAGCCGTAAAAACTCGTCTGAAGCGCTTTTTAGCGTCTAAAGCATTCTATAGTGTCGACGAGTTTTTGGATTATAGTTTAAATGTAGTGTTGCGAACGAATGTAAAAATTCTAGATGAATCGATACTATTGTCCACGGCAATAAAATATTTGACTTTGACTTTGATTAGAGCTAATGACGACGGCGATGTTTAAAATGCATCTTTAATAGAAATTGTGGATTAAATGTATTTTGTACTTTTTCAGCTAGGACTCTAGCCGTAATATAACTCTAGAAGGGCAATCAGGTAACCTTTTTTTTTGTAAACCCGGTTTTTTGGGCTTTTTTATTTTTTAAAGTCCCATTATCATAATTTGATTTTACTTACTGTGTATTAATGTTGAGAGTGGCTGTTGAAAGGATACAATGTAATCTATATAAATAATGAAGCCCATTTACCTTGTAAGATGAGCGGATGGAGAATGATTAATCTATTAACTATTTTACTGTTACTGAAGTTCTGATTTGAAAATAACATGAAATTTAACACATTCTGTGTCATTTAACAGCTTAAACAATAGCAATGGGACCGATTAGGTTGTTGTTAACAATATGTATAATTTGTACCACGTTAGTGAGAGAGTCGCTTATGCAATATTCCAGCAAGTAGTAGCAGTGATGGACGGTAACTAGTCCAATTACCATCGACAGCCGAATCATTACCATTGATGAACATGTGGTAACATGTCAGGCCACAGCCTGCTCTATACATAATTCTGTGTACGCTCTGTTGTTGCTCAGAATCAAAACATGTGCAGAGTAAAGATTTATGTCACCGTTTGGGCGTATAATGCAAAACGCATTGTTTAAGCATTGGCTTTTTAAACGTGTAAAAATGTTATTAGTTAATTTTAGTCAATAATATATATACAACGTATAGTAACTAAATATTCAACACAGTCCTTTGTTCAACCACAATGTTATATATGTTACGTTTACAAATGTGTCCGCTAGAAATATGGCCTTATTCTTGATACACCGTAGTCATTGCCATCAGAGGTGTGGATTTACACACTCCGAGACTAGTCGCACCTTAGCTTTTAAGAGTCCCTTGTCTGCAGTTAAATTCTAACGTTTTTCATTTACATATATCCATGTTCCTGGGTCACAAAATTATAGGCTAATAAATGCACCTAGTATGAATGTGAGTGTGTCAGAATGTTTAAAGATCCTTTTTATACTAATCACACAAGAGAAGAGCGTTCGCAAAAGCCAATGAATTTACACTTTGCTAAATTTGTGACAAAATCTCTTAGTTATAAACACAAAACCAAAGCAATTAATTAATGCACAATACTAATATGGATTAAAACAATTCATTTTAATGATACTCAGTATAAATAAAAAAGGATAATTTTATTAACAAGCAGCTGTATTAACATGTCTACAGTAATTTAACCGTGCAAAAGTCTTACGTAAATCTCTTTACTAATATTGGTACAATTTATTTCAAAGTATTAATTCATTGACCATTAAAGGAACCAAATGTTTTCAAGTATACTTTACCAAACATAAGTTAATAATTTGAATTGAAGGCGGAATTCTGGTGCGAGAATAGATAGATAGTACACATTAGTATAGGTATAGATAGAAAGTATAATTCTGTGCAACTCATGTACAGGGGTTTTGCAAATCATATTCTAGTTGATACAAAAGTTCGTAACTTTGGTAGACAGTCAAGTGACATGACATTGTACTTGAGGAATTCCTTAAGGTTACACTGGACGCCAGGCGGGCATTGGTGTAGAATTTGAACTGCATTTATTGGATTGTACTAAGTTTACGAAATTAGTTCAGAAGATTTGAATCATAATTTTATTTTAAAACTACAATAAAGGCCTACAGGTTTTTTAATCCTAGTACTCACCAATTTCCACTAATTATAATGTTAAAAACAAACATAAAAACTTAATCTGCTTTCAAATAATTAATAATATGTTGCTTGATTAGTTAATTATATACTTGAATGCGGTTTTGGATTGCAATATTAAGTTAATTAGTAAAGGACGTGAGCAATTTAGAAATATAACTGGTGTTGTCCTATGTATTTTTTTGTTCCTTACTTGATCCTATGCACTGTTTCATTACATATTGCCTATATCATATAATATTATAATATTTTAGTTTTTCCCGCATTATTTTATAATACACAACACTAGTCAATATTTTTTAGAACACTTTGAGTATGTATATGATAACGGTTGATAATATAAAGCAAAGACTGCCAGCTAAATCTTTATAATTTTTCAGGAATTAGCCCTCTAAGTTGAATATTAACAGTGTTTAACGGTCAACGTCAACCGAACCCTCAGTTTCCCAGTATACGGTGTAACAGCAGGTTAAACAAGCTCCAGCTGTCGTTATGGTAATGCATGCTGCTATCTGAATAATGAATGAACTTAGGTCAGTAGACTGACTTAGGTGGTAGAATTGCTGAAGAAACGTCCTGTACTAATAAGTACTTCTATTATATAAGCAAGTAACTTAGAAACTTTATCCTCATCTCCAAGGAGAGTGCTATCTCTTTCGGTAATATTTTATACGTTTGTATGATGCAATCAATACAATCAAGTATTTTTTTTATATGTGTGTATTGTAATAGTGTTTATAAACGCTATAAGAATCGTACCTCCATTACTATATGTTTTACTAATTAGTTTAAATTAAAATATTCATCTCTTCAGCAAAGATGAAAAACGGTTAACAAGGTTCAGATAATACCAGAAGTACTAAAACCACAAATTATTGCTAACCACAGACACCAAAGTGGACGTGTTGATTTTAGTGGCATAAACTGAGACTATCAATCAATCTTGCTGTACGTTCGCCTTGTTGATCCCTCACTTGTCATTGAACCTCGAATTATTAGAATCAAACATTGACTAGTTAATTATGAGAAATAAACTTATTATAAGCAATTACCTATCGTACAAAATTAGACAAACAATGTCTTGTTGAGTATAACTACCACGGAAACCTCCAGCTCCAGTTTTTTTCTCTTGGTAGTTGAATTTATTATGATGGAAATTCTTTCTTCCACTCGATCCAAAATCGATAGTAAAATAACCACGTGTGATACTTGTAAGCTTACGAAATTAATCTCTCGGTTCCTGGGCATTCTTATTTGAGGGAAAGAATCATTAAAAGACTGATCACTTCCATTCTGCGTACAGAAGTAATTACCGCCTCATTTAAGGATAATTAAAACATGGGCATTAATGATCCAACTGTTGTTATTTCGCAAATTTGTTGTGATTGATTTGGATGAACTATTATAATTTACTAATATCATAATAAATAAAAAATAATTTTAAAAAATAAGGTCATTATTTTGGAGTGGTTTTCAGCAAAAATGCTGGTTGACAAAACATAACAATAGTTTACAACATAAAAAACATTTAAACGTTGCAAAAATTCTGTTTAGGTATTGTTGTTAATAACGTATAACAATTTTCTTATCCCATTCGATAATTATAAGTATTTTTCTTGTATGCATTACTAGATACATGCTCATCTGCTACGCTGGAGGTCAATGTATTAAATAATTTAAATAAAAACATAGATACGGACTAACAACTCTCACTGCGAGGCGCGCCGCAGAAAACGTGTTAAAACTATATTACTCTTATTCAAATGTTTTAACGAGTACTCGTATTATCACCCAGTGAAAATACGTTTAAGTAAAGACAACATTATGTTTTTATAATGTTATAAACATATATCATTGATTAAGTTTGAAGTAGTTACCATCTAGCGATCCTTAATTGTGGATGATTGTGTAATTTATTGGTAGATTTAATCGTCCCAATAGGAACACACGTAAGATTACGCTTGAAATGTAATGTTCGGTACTGATATTATCGCAATATTTTAGAAAAGATTTTGCTATCACTAGCCGTGCATTTGTTGGTATTGTAAATCGATAGTAATAACTGATAGTGACAGTCAACGCATGATGTGTTATAAAGTATCACGTGACCAGTCCCACGTGTGATATCAGGTGTGACGTCATGTGTCATTGTCACAAGGTACTATATCTCTGCGCTTCTCCGGTTGTGACTGATACAACAACCAATTTATTTCATCTGACCACAGAGTGTTGTACCTATGCAGAGTTAACGATTTGAAAACATCTATCTTCGTAAACGAGCATAAATACGAGTTTTTTACAGTTTTTTCACTATTCCCTAAAACGCTGAGCAGTTGGAGAATACAATACACAACAGTTTTCCTTCTGGTTCTGGAATACGTAGGTTAAATCAGAATAAAAGTGTTAACAGTATGTCTTATCAAAAGAGTTAAAAACTGTTTATTAATGATACTGTTAATAATGTTATGTTGTTGATGTAAAAAAAATTGAAGTAGAGCTGTACATTTCTCTATATCTGATCAGCTCATTTTAGGAAAAATATGTTTTGTTCGGAAAATATATTTTATATACGTAAACGAAGACTATATATTTATATAAATCCAGTTCATTTATACCGCATATAAATATATTCCTTACAAAATATATCTATTTCCTATGTAAGTTTTTACTGAGAAAACCAAAACACTAAATTATATTAAAATAAAGTTGTATATATATATTGAATATAAATTGCATTTTAAGACTAGAAACGCAAATTTAAAAACTCACTGTAAAGACAAGACATAAAATTTCTCTAATAAAACCAGGTTAAAGTTAATTATGTTTAACAACACAAGACGCAACAAAGTTTTTACATTTATATTTTACTGACGATTGTCTTATTTAATACCAAGCTGCGCTTTCTGTATTTCACATGACAAAGTGACAAGAGGTTGTTAGCCGATTTCCGGTTAGGCCTGCCAGGTTGCAATATTGTGTACAAATGTATAACTTTAAAGTATGTTTAAACTTAGGTTAAGCTTTTTAAAGCTCTTTTTATCCTCAATACACCGATTGACATTATTTGTCTTTTAATTATTGGAATAGAATAGGTGAAAGGATATCGGTTATGTATTTCCTAATGTTTCAGGTGAACTAACAGACTAGTAATAGTTACCAAGGGACGCCTGTCCACGCTTGCTGCTTTTTTTTGCTAGCGCGGCTCTTATAGTTTTACCTACCGTGACTATCAGGAAGACGGATAGCTGAGTGACAGCAACCGAATCTACCAACAGGGAGGTACTGCGATCGATTACTTCAATGTAGCTTTCATTACTTTTTGTTGCTCCTGTACTTGATTTTTCTTGATTCTATTTTAATTAGTTAAAGCAAGAGTAAATGTTTTAAAATGTAAAATTTAATTTCCAATTTTAATGCTCCATATATAGAGCATTCACAAAATGTTTTTAGTTCTGGACTGGTTGAACTCAAGTTGATTCCTGATGGTTACAAGTACGTAATGGTTACAACGATTACAAACCTTTTCACTGTCGAAACCAGAGTTAAAAAACATTATATACAGTGTACACCGGAGAAGGTTAGAGGGGAACACACATTTTGTAAAGTATAATAATTGTTAATGTCCAACAAAGTATAATCGTTCCAAATAATCCATTTTAGTAATAAATTTAGAAATAAAACTTACTGTATATACAGTAATAACAATAACATTACCTCTTTACTATTTGTTAGAATATTGGTTAATGTCGTTACAGTACGTGTCATTTTATATAGAGATTTATCAAGCCTAATTAACGACTTTAATGACATGAAGGATGATTATGTTCGTCTTAACATTACACGTCTAATAAAATAAATACTTTTTAATGAATGCAATACTGCCGAATTCAAAAGACTAATGTATACAAAATGTTCTTGTTTTATTGTAAATACTCTACATTGGCAATCAATATAGTACATCTACAAAATTTAACATATAATCCTTTTAAGCTACATAAGCACCTGTTTTAATCGAATAAATGCATTGCTGAAAATATTCTTGAAAAATGTTTCAAATTTTACAGTTAAATATGATTTTAGAAAGAAAGATTTTATTACCGCTGAAATTTGATCACTGATTACTTCTTTTTTCAAAAGAAAATTAGTTTTGGTTCAATATTATTAACCCGCCTAGAGAGAGGAACGTACAAAATCAATCTCTCCAATTCATGATTTGTTATTCATAAAATCCATTCTGCATTCTTTTTGACCAGCGATGCTTTTAATTAATATGGAACACGTGATGTTGGATATACGTTTTAATTTAGTTTCAACTGAAACCACTTCGAATACTTGTCACACACTGATTATTTTTCAATTCATTGTGATTTGAATTTTATGTAATTAAACAGATTGCTGAACAGTAAACGAAGTCTTTGGCTATTTACTTCAAAATATAGAGACGGTTACAAAGCTTCACATAATCTTTTGTTTAATTTTCAAATCTTGAACTTCAAAGCTATCACCGTATTTAAAGAGCCAGGAAATAAAGAGTTTTAATATGTAAATAAAGTGTATTAACTATATTCTGATAATCAGCTTTATATCTCAATAAAATCGTCTGACAAAAGAACATGTGGTTCCAAGGCCAAAGACTTGAATCAAAGGCAGAATTGGAGTCTAAAGCTAAGATAGGGAATACCTACGCCAGTGAGCGCAACTTCGTACTACGCTAGTATACGAGTATTCCATAGTGAAGGGACATATAAGGTTGTGCTCTGTAAGAGTATACGTAAACACTGGCCAGCTTCAAGTATGACGTCTCACGTTAGACAACGTCTATTTCCTCAAAGCCTATGCATACCCTTAGCTTGAACCCTAAAGTGTAACTTTTCAGTCAAAAGCACTTTTGCACTGCGTTGTCTTGTTTACGTCAATATTATTTTTATAGGTGGCAAAACACGAGTATGTATGATACATTATTGTTTGCAATATTATAATGCATAACCGACACATTTCCAATTACGCATATGGTTACAATATTATTTTCTATATATTTAAGTTATACTGTGTAGAAGAATATTTGTTACTTTTTAAGCTAATATTCGGTGTCCTGCAGCGTTTTTAAACATAACAGATTTTAAACATCATGTAAAATTTAGATAAATAAAATTTTGCTTTAAATTTTTGAACCTTCTTAACAAAACTAGTCATCATTCATACAACCTGATATTCGACGTTTTTATTTTTCATTGAGATATTTTTTATGAACAAAGTTAACTTTCAAAACAGATATATTTAAGATTATTTAAAAAAACCTGATAATGTAGAGCTGTATAATAGACTGCTTACTGGTTTAAGAAAATAAGAAAATATTCCCCCGAATATATTGTGCTTACTTATTTCTTAATCTTTTTCACACATTTTCACAAAGTACATTTTGATAATTTAAAGAAAGATGTGAATTTGATTGCAGCCTAATGTTCTAATGCCTAGAATGTGTGACCTATAATATATTCCCACATAATAAGACGGATATTTAGTTATATTTAACTATATAAGTAATGATAAGTTAATTAATATGTATTACACTAACGTGAATTCCTTCAGACCACTTTCTTCTGATTAAAAACGTGTGTTAATTTAACATTTGGTTTACTAGTAGTTATATCTACATTATATTTGCAGGTAAAGACGAATGTAAGAGTAAGGGATTGTCAAGTAGTGTCGTGACAAGCCTCCATGGTAACACAGTTTATGTGACAAGTATGGCACCTTACATACATCGCTGAACTGAGCACCCAGTACGCTATGCTCACCCACTATTGTTGCTTGTCACGTAAACGTGTGTGTTCACACTGAAAGCAGTTGGACACAAATATTGGATTTCATACAGTATCAGAGATCAGGTTGAATAAACACACATATTCTCTGTCTCCCATACAACTGTTTTATGAACGATTGTTTATTCATAGTGACCCGATAAATATACGCCTAACTCATATGTTTCTATGCAGTCTTTTCGTAGTCCTAATACAAATTTAATCCAAATATGTGTGTGTGAAGATGTATTTCATCTTCTACTTCACGTGTATTAGATAGTGTGAGAAAATGATATACAATATTTTTGCTTAATCGTTCTAGACAACGCTGATTGACGCTGATATCTCATTTAAAGTATTCAACCCTGTTAGTGAAAGGATAATTAACACAATGGTTGGTCTTCCCAGGATACCGTTTTAGATAATGATTCTCTCCAATCTTATTCCTTTGGTTCAGAGTGAGTTTATATCATTAACCTTCGAAGCAAGTCACTTTTACATAAAAAGTTGCGTAAATACGTATTAGTAATGGAACATCCAGATTAGATTCGCACCTTAGAAGCTTCTTAGCCGACGTGGAATTTTTTAAAGCTATGTTTGATGTCGAGAGAGGAGGTTATTAAACTTCATACCCTTACTAGAAAATGTCTTATTATTTAAAGAAACCATGTAGTAATTTAAACAAAATCAAACAACACTTTAATGATACTTACCCCCCCCCCCCTTCACAAATTAAAACTGGACATCTCTGCTGGGTATTTAAAATTTACTAACGTCAAAACTAATGTCTCTTTAACAAAACTGTTCTGTACCCTAATTAATTGTGAGAGTAAAATTTCACAAGCGTGTCAGTGTTTGAGTACTCATTGCTCTAGGTAAGATTATACAATTGCAAAAAATATCATACATCTATATTATTTACAAGATTATTTTCACCTTTATTTACAAATGTTTGAAAGTTATAAAAACATAAATAAATTTATTTATTCAACTTTAGAAAGTGCTTTGGAGCATGTATTATCTTAACTAGTACGTAGCTTTTGAAGTTTGTCAATATTATTTGAAGAAGATGTAAGATTTTGTACATTGATTGTTAATATTCTGAAACTAAGTGATATGAATTAAATTTTATTTAAGTTGAACATACATGTTTAGTCATTTTTATTTCTAAACAGGGTGTTGATAGCATTAAACTTGCAAATTTAAGAAAGTTTATCTATGAAAATAACAAGAAGACTCACAATTCAGTTTACGTAACACTAGCAAACAATATCAACAGACCTCAACGTAACCAGAACTCACGATAAGTGGGTGTACTTGGAATTGTGTTACCTGTACATAAGTACCATTGTGATTGTTTGCTCGAGTGTATGTTCATGTACGGTGTATCCATGACTATCCAAATTCACAGTTCAGTTACAGCAGTTTACCTTTAGCAAGACGTAATCCTTTTGTTCAAGCATTCGTTTATTAAACAAGGTAGAAGTACGCCACTCTAATAATACGCATCAGGACTTACTGCGGTCGGATGCAAAGTTTCAAGTATGTAGCTCATTTCATTTTCTAGATTTAATGCAGACGGTTAGACACAGAGACAATCATAGAGAAAATAAACTTTTATATTTCCCCGGAAAAAGGGTAAATTAAATAATTATTTTACAAATGAAATTTTTCACAAGATGCTAAATGATATGCTAAAATATATTCACATTTGTGGTTATTGCGCATAGCAATTTTGAATAAATACAAGTTCCTTTGAGACAGGGATACTTTAACACAAGAGTGCATTGAAAAATAAATCTTTTTATCAACCAACATTGAATTTCCACTATATTATTTTTGTTAATAATGCCTTCATCTATGGAAAAATTTTACTAATATTTGATACGCAAACTTTTACTGATTGTAGGAAGTTGTAAAAAATATCAGCCGAAATGTTCAAAATATATGATTTAAATATTTATTTCTTTTTGTTTTTAAAAATGGATACAATTTCAAATTCAGATTGTTAAATGCAGTAAGATTTACATTTGTTCAATTCAGTAGGCTGTAAGTTAATTTTAAAATATATCATAAAAATTTAATACCTACAAAATATACTATGATTGGTGAGGAAATGTAATTGATAGTTAGAAATCAATACTTGGTAACATAAAGAAATCTAATTTAATTCAACATTAGAAAACTATATATTAGTGTAAATATGTTAGAACACTTTAATTGCAAGTTTTACTAAAGTTAATGTGTTTTTGTTTGTAGGAATAAAATTAGACTTAACAAGGAAATCGTTGAAAATGGAATAAAATTTTGTAAGAATCATTACATTATTACAAGGTACATACATTTATTTGTATTTTTAGTAATTCTCGACAATTGGTGTTATTTATAAAATGTTTTGTACAGTATTATCTCAATTTGATTACAATTAAAGATTGGAAGTTTAATTAAAATTTCTCTTATATCTACAATAGTGAAAATACATTAATGTTTTATGTACCTAAACACCTTACATTTCAAACCCTTACCATGAAATTCAGATTCATTATATATACTAAATAGAGTTATTGTACTATCTTTAAATTTTAAAAAAACTTAAATTAGTTTAAATAATGCAAAAAATTTTTTTTGTGCAATGTTTACATTTACATAAAAAACATAATAATTTGAAATGTAAAAGATATATTTTTACGGATAATGATTCATTCAATGAAAAAGTATGTAATGAATCATAATTTTTAAGATAAGTGTTTTAGCTATTTAGTATATTTCGATGATTCTATTGTAAGGTTTTAACAGACGTTAATTGTACAGCACAAAATAGTATACTCTGTGATCAAAATAAACACGAAAACATCAACAATATTTCCGTGATAAAGATAAATGTCTCCTTGACTTTGTTTCAAAAAGATGACGCTAGTAAATGGAACCCCGAGATAAGACACTTTGCTATCTAAGAGATAATGTGAAAAAAGAGTTCCTCCTATCTCTACCTCACAGCACTACAATCTGTCCTGGTTTGTCACACGGTGTTCTTTGCTCTTTTGCTCTTTTGACGTGTTCCCGTCTTCCTCCACTTTATCTTTCTATATCCTCTTCGTTTTCAATTAATGAATGTGACTTGAATAATGCTATAAAATTAAAAACCGCATTATTACATTTTATGGTTATACTGTCCACTTAGTTATTTTACATGCACAAGAGACCTTGTTTGTTTTCATGTGATAATTATTTATATGCATTAATTTCTATAAAACATGTAGGCGAAAGTACGTGCTATAATTTTACTATATACATTTATACTATATATATATTATTATTATTATACATGTATATTATAGTATATCATAAATTTGTAATATACTATAATTTTGTATCTCTAGTTTTGGGTTTTGTGAAATAAAAGTAGTAAACTTGTAAAATAAAGTTCTTAAAATCTAACGTTGATTGTCGAATAACTTAGTGAAAAAACTGCTTTTTATATTTCCATATTGTGTTGTGCAGTCTTAAATTTACAAAAAATGTATTTTTTATTTTGAATAGTAATTTCTTTATTTACAAAAAATCTATAAAGAACTAAAATGTTGCCATTTATCTCCTGAAAAATTGTACACACTTTCCAGTTCATTATTTTTTGAAAAACATATATTTTCTATCTACCGTGATTGTTATCATTACGTTTTAGTATCATCAAAATCTTTGATTAAAGAGTTTATTTAATGACTCATTGTCCTGAATTGCGATGTTGTTGCAAATCACTCACTAAACGGTAATCTTTGATAAATACAAACATTGTTGCTACTGACAACAGAGCAGCGTTCATGGGAGACGTTATTCGATATATGTACATACAATCATTTATTGCTACTTTCGTCTATTTTTACATGATGGTAGGTAAGTATTCCTTATTAGTTGAAAGTAATAAAATATAAATTTTTAATGGTTCAGATATGTAAGTATTTATATGTTTGAAAATATAATTTAATAATTTATATACGTTATTAAATGCCTTGTTTTACAGTATTTGTGTAACCCACAGGTATCGTATGCTAATGCAACTACTTTTAAAATTCACCGTTTTTAAAATATGAAATAGTTAGGAAATATTTATATATTTGAAATAAACGGTTTTGGAGTTCAAATAGGTTCACAGCAGAGACACACTTTACGAATAGGTGACAGCTGAAGTGAAGTCTACATGACGAATGGTGTCTTTTTAAAGACAGTTAAAATATGTATATGTATGGAATAAGAAGTGTCATTTAACTTATAGGAGAATGTTATCGGAGACTATTACTCAAGGGGCCACAAGAAGTTCCCTTTATCTGTCCGCACGATATATCCAAAACAAATGTAATTATAAATTTGATATTTTGCATGAAGTTTTATTTTTATAAAAGCAGAATCACTCCATTTTACTTGACTAATCATTAGTAAATATTTTCACATTGCACTTATAGGTAACTATGATGATAACGAGATAATTACAGAATAAATACCCTTTTTAGCAAACTAATTACAATAATAACGTTTTGTATACAACTTCAGGGAAGCCTGTTAAGTGCCACATGGTGTGTCACTCTTGTATCGTTTGGGCTTTCATTTTTATATTGTAATATTTCTTTGAGAGTTTGCTTCGATATCGCTAGCGTTTAAACAAGGCTTTTAAAGCCATATGATGTGAGACTGATAAATAACTTTGTGATCGACCACTAGGTGATGGACTGTCAGTAATTGTCCAATGATTAATAACTTTTAATTCCTTTTAACTCCAGCTACACTAGTCTATTGTGGAAAGTAATCCTTCTAATATTATCAATTATTATATCTGGGTTTCGCTACTCGAGGTTGATTGGAACATTTGTACGTATCTCGGTATCCATTAATAAATCCATTAAGTGAGGGTTTATTAATTAATATGTATAGAACACATCGGTGTTCTTTATTTCGTAGTTTTTAGAACCAATTTTGGTTCGATTTGTTTTATATTTTCTAAAACCTTGTTTAAGAACTGTACTTTCCTTTTATTTTTGTATGATCTATAAAAAATCAAAATTAGGTTTTTTAAAAGTTATTATGTATTCCGTTACACATTTATTGCAGATTTGGGATTTTCAATACTAATTTTTTTATTGTTCATTATCAGCACAAACTGCGCTTTTAAATTTATATGAACTTTACCTATCAAGTATCAACGTAACTGATAAGGAATCAATAAAATACGTACATTAGATGAGGAATCACAAAAATAGGAGGATTACTAAAATATATCTTTTAACTATACAGTAAAATATCGTTCATTTTGTAAATGTTTACTTTAACATTCGCTGATCAGGTATCTGTAGTTAGTCCAATGGTGTGCGCATAGAATACACAGTTATATTACTACAATAATATATACGTATATCCTATTGCGTCTGTTTTAAAAGTACTAATAACATATTAAATACTTCATGGTATCCATTTACTAATATTACATTACATTTTTGTCAATTTTACGTAATAGTATGACTGTGTTTTCCAAGTTAGAATAAAAAATACGAGTCGATGAATTAATTTTCAATGATGATGGCATGATACCTAATTGTTTAGCTGTAGGGAAGAACAAAACTAATGTAGTTAAAGGTTTATATGTAAATATAGTAAATATTCGACTTCAATAAAAAATTTATTAAAGCAGGTTAGTTATTAATACATACTTTTTTATGAAATGTCTTTCTCCTACAACAGAACTTTAAGCAGTGTTAAACATTTTCCTTGGCAACTGAGTTTAATTTAATTACTTTTATAAAGTATGTCATAGTAAATAATAACAGAGTAGTATAAAATAATAGTAGTTATCTACTGTCCATAGTTACTACGGACAGTGCTTCTTCCCACAGCACGGCGAGTACATAACCTAGCTGACCTTTATTAAAGTAATCTGGGCCGGTGTGAGCTGAAGCGTCGCTGCTCTGTTTGCCGCAATATCCGTCGCAAACCTCGTCACTATTTATAGTTAATAGCCTTGTTTTTCATTATGTCCGCGTAACCTTTAAAAAATACAAGATTTTAAGTTATTTATACGAATTTTTTATTTACAATTTTGTTGCAAATAGTGAGGTATATATTATATAAGACTAAGCATGAATAAGAGCTAAATAGAACTTTGTCACATAATATATGTATGTAAATTACAGATATTTAAAAATATATTTAATTTGAATATCTTCGTCTAAATCACCCTCTCTTGCCCATTACTTCATCCTTAGATTTGAATCCAGCGCCAGATGTATTTTGCCTGAGGGCTCCGTGTATTTCTGAGGTATGATTTGGTAAACAACACTGTTTTGCTTAATTAAACCACTGTATATTCTGTTAGTTTACTTTTTTTGTGTTTTCTTTACTGTATAGATATTTGCAACACTTTAATAATAATATTCTCACTCTGATATGTTCCATTATTACAATTTTATTTAGATTTGATACGCATTCTTACCAATCTTAATGTAAGTATCGTTTTTCGAAAAAGTAGTAATGATCCTTTACACCAGGTGTCTGTAACTCTTGATAATGTTTTGTACTTGACTTTCATATTTCGGTCTGTGGTATTTAGATAAGCTTAAGATTAGGGTTTCCGTCCTGTACTAACTGGTTAGATATTTAAGAGAGCTACCTGAGAATGGTTATTATTCAAATGAGAGATTTTGTGTGATTACCATTGAAGTAATAATCAATATCATATTCAGTTAAACCTTTTTTTTGTTACAGAGCACATGTTTCTGTGTGGTTACATTTTGAATGTGGTAAGTATACGATTTTAATCTTTTGCATTGTTTCAATGCCATCTCTGAAATATAGAAATACCATAGACGTACCAAGCTGAATTTCAATGAGATACACATGTGCTGTATTTCACGGCATTTTGAACTAACATTTCATCCTGTCTGTTTCTAGACAGAATATGTCATGATGAATTGAAATAATCTATTTCCTTATCACAGAAAATACTGCCTTAGACCAATTTGATTCTGAACCCTTCAATTGTGTCGGTTATTAATTCCTTTATAAAATTAGGTAGTATAGCTATACCTATCATTTAAATAATTGCATTTATAAAGTCTGACAAAGAAGACAACACAAACTTTCAACGACCTTGCATAAAAGCATACTGTACAAATTTGACACACGTTACTTGGTAAAAGATGTCAGCATGTTTGGACTTGTCACGTCTCCTCACCCGAAGCCCGTTGTGAGTCTGATTGCGTTTATTGTTGGTCCTCCGTGAGGGAAATTACATTTACTTCCAGAATGAGGAGATTTTCGAACATAATTCACCGATGTTGATTACATATCCTTCAGTCGTACATGATTGCAATGCTAAAGTATCATTGAAACTCTGATGTATGTAAAATTAATTATACGTGGAAGTTTGTGGGCTGATTATCGAATTGTACGTTAACTAAAAAGTAATAATAGTTATCATACTTAATTAAGTTTGTTCTTTTTTGCGTAACTGAATATTTTTAAACACGGAATGTTATGTTTGATTCATTAGTTAACCTAAATAATTTTACTCATGAGAATAAAAAAAAGAATACTATGAACTTACAAAACTAAACACGAATATTCATGTATCATAAACTATCAGAACAAGAGACAAATATTAGTTTGGCAGTAGCAATTGTGGACATCTATAGAAGCCTGCATTTTATGCAATCTTGTTCGTTAACACATTCACGACGTAGGTGATAACTACCTTCGTAATTAAGTGGCGTGTTGATATCGGTAAAATCTGTCAGAAATGCGTATTTTGTTTTTTGCTTAAATCACTCGACAGCAGTTATAAAATATGTGCAAAACTATCAAAACGTAAATTAAACCATTTTTTTGATGAACTTTTATACATATATGTGCGTGTACCACGTGTGGTACACGACGCGCTGAACTAATAAGACATTAATCTACCGCGTCGTGTACCACACGTTGGTACATGTGTTGCTTTCTAACCTGCGTTCTAGCTAGACATTTAGCGAGCATCGTTTGGCGCGCTTTTGTCTTTCTTCTGTCAGTCTGCTTCGTTAATTTGTAGGTTACCACTGCTAGTGACTGGGTGGTGTGTGTTGAATTGAAAGTTATTTTGTGGTGTTTCGTAGTGAAATTGTAATAAAATGGACGAACAAGAGATCGATGATGCTCTTGAAGGCCACAGTGATAGTGAACTTACTGATTTTTCTGTGTCGGGGAGCGAATACTTACATCTGAAGCAGATAGTGAGGATTCAAATGCAGACGGTAATGATGAGGAACTTGATGCAAATGAAGTAAGTCATGCATTAAATATCGAAGAAAATGTAATTGTTACTTCAGATGACGTAAGCCTTCAGAATGCAGTTCTTTATTTCTCACAAAATATAAGCTTAAGTGATGAATTAGGTTTAAATATTTATGAAAATAATACAAGATCAGAATTAGAAGAACCTTATCAGGAAAATAATGAAACCGCAATGGCAATGTGCCCGAAACTGATGATGGGCCAAATGGTGAAACTGAAACAAGTACCGGTAATGATGACGATGGTAATGAGTGGATGACATAAAGAGTACTGTTAGACAATTTCCCTATACTGACAATGAAGGGTTAGTATATGATTTTGACATATCAAATCCTGTAACAGTATTAGAGCAGTTTTTAACAGACGATATTATTAACCTCATCGTAGAAGAAAACAAACCGATATGCCCGGCAAGATATTTCAAACAATATCCCCAAACAGAGGTCTTTTATGAGGCAGTGGATTGACTGTACTATAGTGGAGAAGAATAAAACAATTTCTAGGGATTTTGATTGTGATGGGGATGTGCCCTTTGCCTCAAATAAGGTTTTACTGGTCAAATGGACACCATGTTTAAAAAATGACTTCATAAAATAAAAGGCTATGAAGAGAGAGCGGTTTGAAATGCTTCTTCGATGTCTTCATTTTCATAATAATGAAGAAGCAGGTAGGTGAAGAACCCAGGATGAAAAAGCTCCAAAATCTGCAGGTCATGTTAAATGATAGATTCAAAGCTGTCAGGATTCCAGGTGAAACTGTAGTTATAGATGAGACCATGGTCCCGTGGAGAGGCAGCTTAATTTCCGGCAGTACTTGCCGGACAAATCACACAAATATGTGTGTGACAATATACAAGCTTTGTTCTCCTGATGGCTATACCTGCAAGTTCAAAATATACGTAGGTAAAGGTGACATTACATCTGGAAAAAGGCACAAACAAAAAATAATGCTGCATCTTATTCATGATTTCTTAGGCCACACGGCCGTTTGCTGTACGCTGATAATTATTACAACAGCGTCGAGTTAGCTGAGGCCTTGCTTAAAAGAAAAACTTACCTTTGTGGTACCTTGAGAAAGGATTTGAAGTCCAATCCGAAGACTGTTATAAGCAAGAAATTGAAAAAAGGGTGAAGTGTATGCGCAGGAGAACAAACAAGGTGTAAAAGTAAATCAGCTGGGTCGACAAGAGGCGAGTAAACTTGATAAGTACTCGACCTGAGGATGGGGACAACTTATTGCCCAGTAAAAAAAAACCAATAGAAATAACGAACCAATCATGAAACTAGCTGTGTTTTAGCTTACAATGATGCCAAAAAGGGCGTAGACGTATCAGACCAAATGAGTTCGTATTATAGCCCATTGAGAAAAAACATCTAAATGGTACAAGAAGGTTGCACTAGAGTTATTGCTGGGTACATGTGTTGTGAACGCCTTTGTGGTATTCAACAGTGTTAGGGAAAAGAAAGCTAAATGGGATATGCTAAAATTCCGATCTGTTTTTGGCAAGAAAGCTTGTAGAGGAAAACAGTAACTGTAATCCTGCTTCTAACCAACTCTCAACACCTCCGATTTCAGGTAATCTTATTTATAACTAGTGTATTTCATTTAAAATTATATAATCTGAATCCGTATTGTTTTAGGAAACAGATCAAATAGTTTACACGTAAATTAGGCCTCAAAGTCTGTACAAACAATTTTACATTATAAGCTTCTTGAAATTTTGACTTTAACCATATTTTCAACATTTAATGTGCTGTTTTCAGCAAGACGATTACCTACTCAAAAAACACGAATTAGTTTAAGAGAGATGGCCTTGCTAAGCAATCAAGAAAACGATGTTTACCTTGCTATGAGTCTCTAGTTGCCTGTCATGGAACAACAGAAGCAGGAGAAAACGTTGCAAGAGAGAGTTACAACTTTCTGCAAAGACTGCACAGATAATCCAGCGATGTGTTTGGACTGTTTCAATAACAAACATTAGACGAAAAATGTCATGTAGATTTAGAGTTTTTTTAATACTTAAGTTATTTTCATTACTTTTATTTCAATTTACGAAGTATTTGTTAGGTTAGGACTTGTCACTTTCTGCAGATTAAACTCATAAACTTATAAACGTGAGCAACTTTTTTAATCTACCCGTAATAACTACTCTAAATGTATGAACATATATTAAGTTTAAGAACATAAAGGTTTACAGGTTTATCTTTGCTGATAGGCTTATTAGCTATCACAAACACGGCAAACAACTATTCAGATACTATGCAATTTTTACACCAATTTTGGGAAAAAACGAGTTTGCATTGAATGAAAAATATTATAAGAGTTTTATAGATGGCGTAGACAGAAATGTAGAACCTTCTAGGCAAACGTTAGTTTCAGAGAGCCATTTGAAAATGCATTGTTCGTGTACCACGGGTGGTACATGACGCGCTGCTGTAATGTGGGCCGTGCGCCACACGTGGTACACGACGCGCTCGTGAGAAGAATCGCCGTGTACCACACGTGGCGCACGTCGTCGTGTGAATGTGTTTTAATTGCAGTTAAATGTAATAAAGGTTTGAGAAAAAGTTTTAAATGCTTTACAAAGAAGATGCGGGTACCATGATAACTCTAATAAGTATCCACTGATTTGTAAACTAAAAGAATTTGCATATGCTTAGTTACAGACATTTTTAGGAAGTATATTATGAAAAAATGTTTCTATATTGTTTCAATAAAAAACATATTTGAAGGAATAAAACAATATTCAAAATAAACCTATATTAGTTTTAATACGGAGAAAATTAAACTTTATGTGTATCAACAATATGGAATTTGGAACAACTTTAAAATCGGAGTTAATATAATTAATGCCCTGTTCTTTAACTTAGATGTTATAATATAAAACAATACTCTAAGAAGACAATGGATTACAGAATGATTCAACGAGCGTGTTAACAGAAGAGATTGACAGCAGAGATTGACGTTGAGATACGTAGTGAGTGTAGCTATTCTGGTAATGAAGACATAGCACAACTCTGGTATATAATGGTGATACTGAACCAACATGGCAGTGAATACCGAGGAGTGTTGTATCAATACTCTAAGACATGTTACAAGTCAGAAAATTGTAATACAGATGAGGTAAAAATTACTGCTAGGAAGTACCTGGTGAATATTCGTAGCTTAGGCTTGTTGAACAGCATCACAAATGGGAATGTAAAAAAGAGGGATAAGCACTCTGAAACAAGTAACACGGTCGAGTATAAATTATGAAATCTTGGCATCGTGCCAAAAAGACTCTTAGATAGAAGGATCAGTGCACTTAGGCAATGACAATTATACATTAGGAAATTGTGAAGCATATAAGGCAAGTAGCCTTCAATTCACTTTGCAGGCATTCCTGATATTATTTTAATTTAATTTACTCTCGATATTAGGTGATAAACCAGATAAGAAACTACTTACCTCGATATAGAAAATCTAAACAGAATTGAAGTTGCATATTTAAACATAAAAGTAATATAACACTTTTTTAAAAATTAAGCGAAATACACAAAGGTAAAATAACCGTTGCAGTAATCTAATAGCAAGAGTCAGAGGAATAGTTTATGGGTTGAAGCTTATAAGGTCTGTTGGATCTTAGCCAACATTGGTGTCAAGGAACCAAGATAATGGGGCTAATTACACTCAAGTCAGATAGAGTATAGCAAATTCCTCAGCTATCAGGCGTAAATAATCATTGGATTCCCCTAGAAATCAACTTAGTTTTATTTAGCTTAATTCTAATAATCTCAATATGTGTCCTATTCTCCTCACGCGATCACAAAGTCCAGACGGTCTGGCCATTAGTTCTGGTTATTAGTTTGCCACACAAGAAAAAAAAATACAATTTTCTGGAGAGAAGATATGATATTGCTTAGTAGTAGGATTAGTCACAGGAGAAAGTGTGGGTTTGATATCCAGTACAGGACAGCAGCGCTGATGATGTCTCCGCCATGATGTAATTGGAAGGAAAATTGAGTCCAAATACAATGGGAGCCGAGCTATTTTAATGGTAATAAATACTCTAATGCAAAAATGGGATTGCACAAATAATGACAGACAGATATTTAATCATATATGCAGTATAATTTTTAGAATAGAATATATACTATACTTTTTATTACAAATGAATAAATGCACTACAGAAAACTATGTAATGCCTCATAAAACAGTCCGTAAATGAGTGAAGACGATTTTGGTGGGTAACTCGAAAATTGCAAACCAAATAATTGACTTAAATAAAAAAGTTTTATACTTTTTTTTCTGATACATTAACATTATTTGTAAATTGAAATGTTCAAACGGTGTATAATATACGAAACTAAACTGTCAGGCCGTTCTTTATTGATGGCAATGGAAATACACAATCTTACATGGCTCTTCTCCAAAATAACATCTGCCCTGCACTACAACATATTCATGACCATAAGTTGGACAGAATTGCTTTCTAACAAGACGGAGTACCACTACACTACGGTGTAAAAGTAAGATTATGTTTCAATATTGTATTACCATAAAGGTGGATTGGAGGACGTAGAACAACACTGTTTGGTCTCCTGTCTTGCCATCACTTGATTATCTTATCTGGAGATACCTCAAAGCTACAAAGCTACACTAAGCCTAGGGATTTTGCGCAACTGAGACCGGATAAAAGCTCGGGATATTCCTTGTTAATACACCAAAAATGTAATATCAAGCTTTTATTACCAATTGGAATACTGTGACAATACCAGTGGAGAACATTTAAGAATTTAGTTTCAACAAAATTGAGTAAATAAAACACAGTAAATTTGTTATCCTAAGCTATAATTATAATTCAAAAGCTTATTACTGCCGCTGTTTTGCCTAGTGTGAACCATTTCCAGCCCGGATGCAATGTTATGTTTTACTAACAAAACCTTTCAATTTGATGTACAATTCGATGCAACAACATAATCTAGCATTTTATATTTTCAAGACTTTCTCTGATGGATAGCCCTGATTTGATGAAAACCAGATTATCGCTATAAATGTGGATTTTATAGTATAATATAAAATTAAGTAGTATATATGGAATCAATAGATAGCTGCAAGGATGGTTCCAGACTTAACTGATACTCTGTATGGTTTGTACGTCATATTTTATGTACGTTGATATCGATTGATACTTCTGTTTATTAAAATATTAAGTATCGAGTATTAAGTATATGATTAAGTAGTAAGGCCACCTGGTCCACTTATCGAACTTTGCCCAGACTTAAAAACAGTTAATGGAAAACTAAGGGTCTTAGAATGTCGTTCACGAGGCCAATTATCATATTTCGAATTGTATGAAATCAGTTTTAACCACACAATTATTATATAATTAAGTACAACAATCCGGGGTTTTAGTAAGGTATATAATATAGTTTATTTCTTCAAGTTTTAAAGTAACCAAAAGTATATTTATTTCAAGTCAAGTTTAATATTTATAATATTAATACAAAAAGAGAGATAATTACATTGAAAGACATACCAGTTTGGAATAACTATCATCGGAATAATTATGCAGTAATTGTACAGTTGCTTGGTAGCATGAAGTTACATATATTTAAATAAACAGCAACTGACCTTAAGTCTGCGTCGTTAGTGTGATAGATTAAATAATTTTGTATGTGCCCTTATAGTAATACTGCAGTCTGTTGTAAGGATTTGTATACCAACAGACTCGCCTTCGGCTCGCTGGGGGCCCCAGGCCCCCAAAGTAAGTGCCTTAAATTCGGGGCGGGGATAAGAGGGATTTGGTGATTGGTAAAATTCGGACATGATGCCATGCCAGGAAAATTCCCTGAGGGGGGGGTTTTAATGTTACCATGGGTTAAGGCTTTAGGGGGTTATCCGGTCAACCAGGAACTTCCCAAGGGGGGGGTTAAGAGATTTGGGGATTGGTAAAATTCGGACATGAAGTCATGCCAGGAAATTCCCTGGGGGGGGATTTAATGTTACGGGAAAATGTTATGTCCGAGCTTAAGATTACTGGTTTGAGAGTGAAAAAGTTGACCAATTTTATCGAATTTTCCAGATTAATTCAAACTTTTGACTTCAAAGGCATTTTGTGGCTTATAACCGTAAGAGATACGACAAAAAAGTGACTGGGAACTTTCTTGTCGGAAATTTAATTCGATTCCGTCGTCAGATTTTAGCTGCGAGCTTTGGTTTAGCCAGGACTCAGCTCGGAAGAAAAGTCTGCACTGGTCAGCTATCCTTGAATTGTTTAGTTATAAACATAATAAAAAACCGACCTTAAGGCAGTATTTTAAGTTGAACAGTTGGTTTAATATCATCAGGAGATTATTTAGTCAAGCCAGGAAAATTCCCTGGGGGGGTTAATGTTACCGGGGGATTAACACATCAGGGGGTTTAATTTTACTCAGGAGGTTATCTGGTCATACCAGGAAATTCAGGGGGGTTTAATGTTTACCTTCTCTAACGTTCAGCTAATTCACGATGTGGGGTTGTAGTCACTCGTTAATATTAGTAACACAAGTTAAATCCAGAACAAGAACGGATTGCAACAAATTACAGTCTCATCATATTTACTAAATCCTGATATTGCTAAATACGACCAAGATTTTGCCATTAATAGAGGTTTTAGGGCTACATAAGGATATACGACACAAAAATACCTAACCTTTTTTTAGATCTCTAGATTGTGTCTAGTTATTGAACATTTAGGATTTAAAGTTATGGACAATGGTTCGGCTGCTACCGCCTCCAGAAAACAAAATTTTCACCTAAAAATTATAAAATATTTCGTTTTTAAACAGGTCTTTCGGCCAGACCATTTAGGATAGGGCAAAAAAGTTACTGGACTTTTTTTGTAGAACACGTCGTTTACTAAAACTTATTAAATGGAGTGTTTTGAGCTCTACGACCAACCGTTTAGCCGCTATCAAGCCCAGAATGTAAATTTGTAGGCGAAAATTTTCAAATATTTTCACATTAATCGCGTTTTGGGGTCAAACTAATGGAGATATAGTAAAAAGTCACTTAACCTTTTTTTGTAGATCACATTATTTCCTAAATCTAACTTTTGTTTTATTTTGACCTCCGACTTAAGGGTTTCACCGCTATCAACCCAAAAAACAAAGTTTTCACGTGAAAAATTACACAAAAAATTACACGTAATTACGTTTTTTTCGGCCAAACCAATGGAGATAGGGCAAACAGTCACTAGTCCTTTTCTGTAGATCGCGCAATATGCTAATTTGATGGGTCAATCAGATTTGAGCTACGACCAACGGTTCGGCCGCTATCGGGCTCGAAACATTATTTTTAGCGAAAAAAAAATCTCTGGAATGTCAAATATTCGAGCATTTTGTCGCTTAACCATGGAAGATAGAGCAAAAAGTCACTAGACCTTTTTTGTAATTCACTTAATTTCTCACTTACGATTTTTCGTCAGATCTGAGCTAGCTCCATCGGTTCGCCCGCTATCGGGCTTACAAAAAAGGTCTGCAAGGGTAAAAAATGCGCGTTTTTTGCGAATTTTTTTGAAGGGTTTTAAAATTAAAAATTCCCGGTTTTCAGACTTTTCCTGTTGGTTATACGGCAAAAAGGTACCTGCGTGCAAAATTTCAAGTTTTCTAGCACTTCTAGAAGTAGGTTAGAATTTGTATACATATAATCAGTCAGTCAGTCAGTTTCACATGCGGCTATATAGTATATTAGATACTAATTTAATGTAACTATTATAAATTTAGCGATAATGATTTACTAAAAGCAATGTGTAGTTATTTATTTAACTCCCTCAAAAGAAGTTCTAAGATCGTGGAAAACAGTAAAAGACCTAAGTTCTATTTAAATGCTTTCTTTTCGCAATGTTTATACTCAAGAGAGAATTTCCGATAATATGGAAAGTTTTAAACGCCTAAGCCTTAGCCGACTAATGCACGGCCGATAGAGCTGTAAGACACACTAAGTATGCGGCACCACAACCGATCTGGACCCAATTTGCATCGACAATACCTGAGCATCGCTGTTCCACCATTCCTTTACGCCCCTTCGCGTCTTATACACAACATTGTCACATACAGATCTCTAAATTGTTTTTCGAGTTTGCACTTTCCACAATGCCTTTACTTTACATATATATAAATAATAATATAAAATAATATTTAGTTAGGATCAATTAGAAATTACGGCAATTATATATTGCTTACAAGCACTTACAATATTGCTTGACTATATATATATATCCAAATTAACACTATATATATAGAATAATCTGAACTCAATAATAAACAAATAAATTTCTAAAGTATAGAATTAGCTCTGATTCATTTTTAATAAACATTAACTGAGGAGCATAATAATGATATAACATGAAGTGTATACTGTAATTTAGTTTTAACACGACTTATGCTCAACAAGACCGGCTAACTTTTTTTAATATAAACCTCTATCAGAGATATCTGAGTTGGATGAGCTCTTCCTCACCGTTTCAGAAAAAAAGTAATAAAGTAAACTTATAAAGGAATAATTCTTCTTATATCTACATAATTAAATATTAGTGTATATTTATAAATTTATAGATTTAATACTCACATACAAAATTATGAATCGATTTAGAGATGATAAATTTGCATTATTTACTTTTATAACTTTAACAAAACTCATCATCAGTGTCAATTGCTTTGTGGTAGCGCCGTTTAGATAGGGCTTCCAGTACTGACAACTGGAAGCTATAAGCGCTTTTACGTACTTGAAATCTTGATATGAATTAATGGGATTGTATTCTACAAGTATACAAACAGAACAGAATAATAACTTTGAAGTTTGCATAAAAATAAGTCGGTCGAAGGAACTAAGCGGCTTAAAAAAGATAAATCATTTAAATTGAAATAACGTCTATAAAGGGTCACTTTCGTTTTGTAAGTTTTGAAATATAATACCTTTTAAAATAGGAAATAGAAATATATATATATATATATATATATATATATATATATATATATATATATATATATTTAAAACATATGTTCTTATTCGAATGGCTTGATGATAGATTTCTGATTACATTTTTCATAATTAGTTCATATTTATAGACAATGAAGTATTTTTATTATTTTATAACAATTGTTATGCTAACAATCACATATATATTATTAGAAAAAGCCTGTCTTTACCTCGCATTAGGATTTTATAATAAAAGAAAAGTACTGATTTTGCTTTGGATAGCGTAAAAAATTTATAAACTCTATTCATTCTCTAGTTAACAAATTTTATGGTTTCATAAGTAATGAATTTCAAAATAAATAGTTTTACCAAGACACCGAGTGTAGGCACCATAATGTGATGCTTTTCCTTCTTGCATAAAACAACACCACTACAAGAAAACTTTTCGATAAGAAAATTAAATATTAAGCACGGAAAAGATCCATGGTTCAGTATGATTAGAATCCTCAATAAGAATAGTTCATCTTTATGAAATTAATTAACAAATAAATGTGTATTAAAAAAACATTTGATTTTGAACTGTAAGGAGCATTCCTCACTTAAATAGAGTCTACGATCAATGTTATAAATGGTTTCAGTTTTTATGTAGCAAAGTTTGGCTACCTAATGAATGTCGGATGAAGTTTTTATAGTCTGTTTGTCTCATCTTGAATGCAGAACCGCGGCCAATAAGGAAGCAATTTGCCTTAATAATGTACCCCAAGGTACCGTTATACATTGGATGATTTAAACGATTAACTAACTTCGTTACCTGATTATATAGGGGTTAAGGGACTAGTTACTTAATTCATGTAAATGTGAAGCCTTTAATAGACACAATATAATTTTATAAATGGCTTATATTATGTGTATTACTACCATCCATATTACTATATTATATGGGTCATATAGACTACTATGGCCATTCTTAAATTATCGTTGCGCTGAAATTAGTGCAGAATACATAGATACACATATACTACGTACCCCGTTTCAGCCTTACATTCTTCCAGATCATATTTAGTAAATGTCTGTAACTTAATGGTTGAGCGTTAGCTAATACTATAGGCCTAACTAGAGTGTCTGAAGATTTTTTTATTTGTATCTCTCTGTCTATTTCCACGACATTTCAATAGAGAACAAACCTATACAAATGAAACTGCAAGGAGTTTGTTTACTTACAGGCAAACATCGAGTTCGATGATTGTGCATGCCACTCCATTGGATTTGGCCTAAGAATAGGGAAAATGTTTACATCGTTCTTACTAAGGAACAATGATGACATCAAGAAAATCGTAGAATAAGTGATTTTATGAAATGTGTACAATCATATAACATTTTAACACGTGACAAAGTAAAACGTGTAATCTAACCGTTAGAATGGAATGAGCTATACATTTGAAATTTAGAATGAAGCCCAAGCAAAGCGTACTTATAAAGTACTCAATTATAGTATTACGTTTTAAAAAGTTAATATTTTAAACACGTTTACGAGATTTTAATTTACAGTAGTTTGAATTAATTTACAATTTTAGAAAATTGATTGTTGTAAAAAATTTACAAATATATTTTTGTTAATAAGACAACATTGAAATGGGCAAGGGATTGTTGCCATTCATTTTAAATATGATATATGATACAGTAAAGTATATGTTCTTGCTTCCCAATTTACGTTCGCTTTACCATACTCTATCCTCAGCCCAGTCTAGGAATTATATCAGTATTGATGTAACTAACCAGTATCGTATACCACTTATGTGAGAAATTAATGCTTTGTCCCCTCAATACTTTTCAATCGTAAAAATTGTATTTAATTTCCCGTTCATTGCTTTGTGATTCTACTTGATGTAATCACGCATTCACTGCGCTCGCTATATCCTCATATGAAGTCACCGAGTAAAGGGTTTTTCCGAATCATGTTAATACTGTGTTCCTCTTTTTTTGTTCCATAAGGTACTGTACATATTCTGTCCCACAATGTCTAAGGAAACCAAATTCAATACCTTATATGTACACGTTCACATTTAGTTCATTGACGTAAAATTCAGTATAAATTAATTGGTTAACTTTGTTGCCACGATGTCGAAATAAGAAGTGTTGTTATTTTTGGTGTGCTTTTACTCTATAAATATAAGGAAATAATTGAAAATAGTAGTTAAACTAATTAAATACATCGTTTACACAGAACATTTTATTACATTTAATAGGCTATTTAAATTAATATTTTGCAACTTTAGAAACCAAGATGATATTAATAACTGCTTTAGAAACCAGTGAGCCAGGAGGATTTTACGCAATGAGAATATACCTATATTCATCCCCTAAGAATATCCATATAGGATTTCAGTACAATCGGTGGATTAGTTAATGCTTGAAAGCTAAAAAAATACACGAATGGATTTCCCCAGTTAGAATATTATTAATATGTATACGTAACTTTTTAGACTATATATTTATATAGCACTCAACACATAAAATTAAATCCTTATAATAAAGTTTATTATTATTAATAATGTTTATGTAATACGACAAGGTAGGACTACGCCACACCACCTGCCGTAACAGTCTTCGCAGAGGTTCCATTCAAACTTTTGCTCTATTCATTGGGCAATGAAATGAAAATGAATGATTGAATTTAGGTATTTCATATACATGTTACTAAGTTTTATATTAAAATGTCATATGATTATACACGGTTTTATTTGAAATTCTATTTTGCGACTTTCTTCAAGCTATCATAATTACCCATTAGATCAATGTAAAAATGTTTTCCAACGCTCAGCTAAACCCAACTGAGGGACATGCACCATAATCGAACTCCAATATAAATACAGTTTATTGCTCTAGAGTTACGTGCGGAGAGATAGACAAACATACATAAATGTTTTTTCAGTCCCAGTTAAAGGCTACGCTAAGGCTAAGCAAAATGAAGTTAAGTGCTTTATGATGTTAATCACTGTAGTAACGTTGTTAGTAACATTTATATAAAAAAACTCTATATATACGATTATATGGAGCCTTTACAAACAAGTAACTGCATTATCTACGATAAATTACAATGTGATACACCCAAAATTAAGCATTCCATATTATAAATAATAATATTCTTGTAATATAAAAATTAAACAATAGGCCACTAGTATGAAGTTCGACAATTTCGAAATACAACAAATGTAACTTTCCAGATCTGATATATTTCATTGAACTTAGATACAAAAGTCGTGCATAATATTTCGTTAACAAAGAGAATGACTCCTGACGGAACAGAAATAATATTCAAAACTTCTGACGGCAGGTGTTGGTGTGAGATAACCTTTTTAGTTTATCTTCTCCCCTTCAGGGCTTGCAGCACCTTTACAATGCTTATTTCTCTCCCTTTTCTAAACCACCTTGGCTTTGGATGAATTTAGTAACATTTGTTCAGTTTAATATAAATATACTATACACATTTAAAATATTTACTGTACAATACTTCCATAATATCTCTCCCGCTATAACTGTTTAATATAATTTATGAGATACCATTGACTTCAATACAGAAGTTTGTTCTTAATATATTCAGGTAATAATTTATATATCAATGTATATTAATATAAATATCATTTACTGTCCATATTTAATACTTCTTATTTTTCAATCACCAAACAATTTTAAAGTGTATTGTTTTATAAATTTCTTATAATGAAGTTTTCAAAGTAATATATTTGAAAATATTATATACACGTACTACATTATATATATATATATATATATATATATATATATATTTGTGTGTGTTTAAGTATATGTACTATTTAAAAAAAAGTCGAATCCTATAAATGCTGAGTCTTCAAATCTTGTAAAATGCACAAAATATGAATGTATTATTTTCTTGTTATAAAAGAATATTAAATTATTAACAACATTCAACTTTTTGTTTTTTTTTAATGTTTTTTTGTAACCAAGGAACTTTGCAGATCGGGCTTAGATAGAACATTCGTCCGTGATAAGTCAATATAATGACTGAGTATGTGAAATGTGTTGTAAACTAAGACTTACCCTAACGTTGCGTCTCAATATTTACAATAATGATGTTTACTTTGGCTATCTTTGTTATTTACAAGTAAATATATGGTACAATTTCTCTGAGAGCAAAGTAATATAGAAAATTATAATACTCATGCCAATATCAAGACTGAATTTATGTTTTGGAAATCTCAATAAATATTGTTGACTAAGTAAAGATTGCTTAATACACGTAACAATTAAAATGATTTAATATTGTTACACTATATTAGTGAGTTTTTAAAAGATATTTCTATAAATTTATCTAAAAATAATGTGAAGTATATCTTTCATATCAAGTATGAATTTATATATAAATTAACTTCAAACCTTATGATAACATAATTTTCAAACTACTGCATCAAGTTGTAGCTCTTTTAATAAAACATGTTAACATAAAATAAATTTTGGGAAATTATACTTATAATTACACTTAAAATTGAGTGCGGATAAAGGAGGAATGTAACTGTTGTAAGGTAACGTCTTAGTACCTTTTTAATGAATAGTGAAACAAACTGCATATTGAAAGAATAATAAGAATAATTTTGAAAGATTTTGTACATTTCCCAATGATATATTCGACGAAATATATACGCTGCTATACATTATTTTTCGTAACTTATAACGATTTCATATGTCTGAAATCATATTACAGTTGACATATCCACCAAACTGCTTATTCCTGCTTATGGTGTAGGTGGACGCTCCATCACCTGTTATCTGCTATATTTTGAAAATATTACTGTCTGTTCCTTCTTTCTTACAGTTTGAAGTGTTGAAGTGTGTCTTGAAATACTTTCTTTTTGCTTTATTTTAAAGTTTCTCTTATTAACAATATGTGGAATTCCTAAAAATAATTTTATTTAATTGTATTCTAATTCTTTTACGGTTTTATAACCACTCTTTGTTAAGGTTTATTACTGACAGTGGGTGATCTTGAAGGATAAAATGTCTTCGAGCATTTGGCATCGTTTTATGTTACAAAAATAGAGTACTAACTTTTGTAGATTGGGATTTGTTCTCTTTTTCAGCGGCCAAAACCTTAAACAATTAGGTTAAGAATGCTAAAAACTTAATTGCTATGTGGGCTAAAGTAAAAATTAGTATCAGAGAAGTTGCATGTCAAAAACCACAAGCATATACCAGAAAGTCACAAGTGGATAAAGTAACTACCAACCATGTCACAGCACAAAACAGATGCGCTAAACAACACATCCGCACACAACAGAGAAGGTGAGAGACACATTCTCTACATTCTTTAGCATGTGGTACATCTGAAACAATGAAAAATGTGGTGATGCTTGGTTTGGAACACAAAATCATACATTGTGTTCAAATCGTATTGTCTGAGGCTTAAATTGCCAAAAACTTTTATATTTGTTATGTTACGATTCTTTTTCTAATAGTGTTGTTGGTTCTAAAACTGTTCTAATGTTGATTTGTCTACCTGCTCTTGTATTTTTTCCTAATAACCCTTACAAAATTAGGTTATGATTAAAATATTTCCCAATGTGATCCGCACTTATTTATTACGTATTTAAATTATCCAGGTTGTATTTTTGAGGTGATGGCGTCGTTTATCTTACTACTAGGTCAGTTTTCAACATTGTTCTTGAGTAAATCGCCTTACAGTAGTAAATTTATCCTTATAATTAAATTTTTACACCTTTAATAGAGGACAAGTCTTCGATATCGAAGGGTTATGTTTTTGTAACTAACTGGTTTCTCTTTAAAAATGAAAATAAATTTAGTCCATAGAGAAGTCATTTAATTTAACAACACTTTTCACAAGGTAGATACTATCACCAACCATGAATTTGTTCTATTTGTGTTCAGATGACAAGTCATTGTAAAAATGTATGCATGATATAGTACAAATAATCACGTAACCAGTTAAACGTTTGATTTAAGGATAAGTTATATTAACGTTTTATCTGGAAAGAGACAATGATAATATATATATATATATATATATATATATATATATATATGCATATTGAAACAAATTAATATTCTTTATGTTTTTTTGACAAACCAACAACCAAGCTACAAAAGCACAAAACAGTACCGCGAAACCACTCCAAACCACGAGACTTCACTGAGGTGCATGAACAGTCTAGTCTATAGCCCATTTCATTCTTGGAAGGTTATGCAGACAGACAACCATACGGAGAAGACATTTCCACATTCCCTGTCAGACACAACAGAAATTGTGGCTGTTTCTGAGTTATGGGCTTTAATATCGCCAAGCCAAATCAAAAGTAGGTAATACATCATCATAGAAGAGATTTTCCTCTATGTAAATAAGAAGTTACATGTAAAACTTTAAAGTTTAAACATGAAATATCTTTTAGTAACACGGATTACACGTATACGTGTTTGACCATGTCATGTGTTAAAACTATCAGAAAATGTAATAAATTTGTTTAAAATTAACAAATTTACTGCCAATGGCGCAGTGTAGCGGGTACAACGGTTATCCGAGGATAACCGGATCAAAAAATTTCGAGCGTGGCTGCTGCTTGGATGGGAAACCGCTGAGCGATCCCGTCTTTGCAAGCAGTCTGCCAGCCCGGTCATTAGTGGTGGTTCGGAAGTGACCTTTAAGCCCTTAGTCTTTAAGTGTTGGAGAAGGATTATTAGCTCTAACTTCGCCTTGTAATATAAGGCATCTTTGCTTTACTTTACTTTAAAATTGATTTATTTTGCGTAAATATCGTCGTAGAGGTTCAGCTAAATCTCATGCACAGACATGCACCATCATCAATCAATCTCTATGTTGGTATATATAAATGAGACTTGTCATAGAGTATGTCAAGTTAATAAGTTTTCCGTTTTTGAGATATCATGGACAAACAGACAGACAGACAAACTGACAGAAATTAGTTTCCAGAACCTCATGCGGTAGGCTTTGCTAACGCTTAGTCATTTCATTGCACGTATTGAAAATTACCAAGTCAAACAGTTCTCACTACAAAAATTATACAACCGCTTGGCTAAGTGTGTGTTATAAGATGAAAATTACTCATTACGATGAACGGCGTTTCTTAAGAAAATTACTCCAGCCTACTGACCTCAGTTCATTCATTATTCATGTGGTAGCATAAATTACCGTAACAACAGCTGGAGCTTGTTTGACATGCCGTTACCCCGTATACTGGGAAACTGAGCGTTCGAGCTAACATTGTACTAAACATCAGACACAATATTGTAAACATCGAGGAATTACTTCAAAACATAATTTAATGTGCACTACAAATGCATATCTTGACTTTCAAATAATTTGAACCTGCCGACTTTACTTATGAAATGTTTTGATATATAATTACATTCAGTATATTATATCTTATCTGCTATACATTAAGTTATTTCTTAAGGAAATTATTGGTTTTTAATTGAATTAATACTGAAGAAGATTACGGAACATATCAAGTGTAGAACTATTTATACAGCTTTCCTTTATAAGCAGACGTATTGTTACAGGACATTAGTCGATCCACCTGAATTAGGTTTCGCGTTAAAAAAGTTGTATATTGCAGCAATACTTACTTTTAGGATTGTAACTTGTATTATTGTATTTTAGGATGCATTTGTATATGTAGCAGTAACTAACTTAATTCTGAACTGAAATTGTCTTCTTTTTATTTTGTAATAGACCAAAGCGTCCCAATTGAACGTCCGCGCGTTTCTTAATATAGATATCATCTCATCTACATTACTGATGTTCACCACATAAACAGTACATTCTGCTGTCCATTTTTCCTAAACCAAATTTGATCATTTCAAATTCTCATCTCCCACATTTTTATTGTGTATGCAGTTGATTGATTAATCAGAACACATTAAAATTGCAGACACAGATAAATTTTGACACAAATGAATATTCACTCTATACATATTGGTATTCGTTAAAATATAAGAACTAAGTGAAGCACAAGCTAGGACGTACTGTGAAATCCTAGCATAAAAGGTAATACATTTTTGTTTTTAATAAAAACATAAACCAACATCAAAAGGTGCAAAATTTGTACAAATGAAGTTAAGGATATACCTTTAACAATTTAAATGTGAGGGAACAAAAGTGAGATACATCATATTTTTTCATGATCATATACTGGTCTAATAATTAGAAATCAAAGAAGGATCAATTAGATGCAGTCTTATTTTTTTCAAAAAAGATTAATCAAGATTGGTTCAGTAGCTTTGGGACGATTGGTAAACATTCAAAGAACAGATACGTAGAAATCAGTTGAATGATATAACTTCTTCCTTTGTTGGAAGAAGTTATATTTGTGTTTGATATAACGGCCAGCTGTATTTGTGAATGATGTCCTTTTAGAGGTAAAATACTCCACAAAGTTACTAAGATTGTTCCTTCACAGAGGATTAACCTGGGATGACTACGACAATAATATATGTGTGCTAGAATCTTAGCAGGGATATACGCCTTGTGCCCCATAGCAAAGTTATGTTGCTCTAAAGTTCTAAAAATGGCCTACTATGGCCTAATTCACCCACACTTTGCGTATGGAGTGAATTTGGCGATGGAGACTTCAGACTCCAAAAAAGGCTGTCAGAATAATTGGAGTCGTGCAGGGAATCTTGTAGAACTTCTGATATTGCCTTGTCTTTACAAATTCGACGTTATCATGTATTGCAGATCAAAATGCACTTTGGTCCGTGGTGGGGACATTCACTGTTATGAGACAACAGGCAGGGACAACACTATCCTAGCCCAGCATCACAGGCTGACGCTTACGCAGCATCTGCCACAACAAGTTAGTGTTATAGCTCCTGGAAAGTATATAGAACTCCAACGATCAAAACCAATTAACAACTACTATAAAACGCCTATTGGTACTAGACACCAATACTACGTCCACCAGTTCTACTCTGTCCATGATTTCGTAATGTGCCGCTGGGATTTATGAGAGGTATAGGATCTGGAGTCAGTGAGAGTGTCCTTGCGGAAATGTAAGGTTGGGTGTGTGTATGAATAAATTACTATTTACAATAATGAGTTACTGACATTTGTAATGCAAAGTTCGATTGTAAAAATGTAATAAAATATGATATGTTTTTTATTTATTTATACAATAAATTGGATACAATTGCTATGGCACAAAACTTATACCTTTCAAAATTTATTAATAATGAAAATGCTGTAATGAAAGGATTGACAAAGCATTCAGTGTCGGTTATGAAACGCTGAGGAATGTAATAGATAAGGTACAAGGGAGATGCTCAGTCACGTGCGACTAATTTAAGATATTGGCAGCGCTGTAGAGCAAGTCACTCAAGTAGTTATCGTACAGATTACGTTGTTTGAGAAATAAGAACTTAGAAGTACATAAATAACGACTTATTATTGAAACTGTGTACAAATATTCGTTTCAAATAAACCGAAACGTTCGAAATGTTCTATTCCAGTAACAATGTTTCTATGATCGGAATAAGTTCAACCATTTATTAACTTAAACAATTGTAAAAATCTTCATAGGATTTTTTCTTCACACTGATTAAGCTCCTTAAGCCTAATTATTTTATTTTATTTCAATATAAAAATTATTAAGTATACAAACAATAAATAACAAACTATAAAATAAAAATTAATTCCTAAACATGGATAATAATAAAACATGAATATACATTCAATTTAAGTTTAATGTTTGTGCAGGAGCGTATAGGAAAACAGCCGGTACTCTTCTTCGATTTTTGAGGTACTTTCATAGAAGACATCAATTGTATGTCTGAAAACTTTATCCAGCTACATCATTCTCGCAAGTGAACTGTGGAAGTCATAACCACCTTGAATAGTGACGCCTATCAAACAAATCAAGTAACAGAGTCCTTGATTTAATACGAAAATATACTTGGGAGAGGAGCATTAGACAGTCGAGCTGTTCATCAATATGGCAAGAAAAGAGATATCGGCAACTTCACGTCTGACTTGAAGATCCGAAGTAGAAGCTCAAACTGAAATTCTCCCTACATCTCCCTAAAATTCAGTCACTGACGGATTAACCTTGGGATGAATTCTAACATCCTGTAATAACATGTGCATAAATCATAAACAAGCTCATTTAATGAGAAATCAGCACAAATGTAATACCCAAATCTTTTATGGTGGAGACCCTATCTAGTGGTTGACCACCCAAAGTAAAATTGCAATTTTACAACTGTATTTTAAAAGTATGTGGGACATCACATAATGGACTAGCAGTTACCCGAGGCTGTCCACGCAATTTCGTATTGAATCATACTTTACCAACCTAACCACCTTGTAATCTTGTCATTGTATCTTGCAATCTAAGCTATTGTCGGTGCCGTAGAAAATTTTTCATTGTTCCTCCGATAAATAAAATATGTAAGTCTGAAAGAGCTTCTTGGTGGACTCCAGATTCCAGAAGTCATACTGTACCAGCGTCAGATTTCAAACGCTGCACTAAGAGGAGGGCGAAAGGTACTTAACTCAATATTCCTATTTAATCAACCTTTCCTATCATGGATACTTTTACTTTGTCTCTTGAGAATATTACTTTTAAGCCTTGACGATGTACTTGTGTCCGAAATCATTGTCAATACTCAATGCTCAGTTTGAGTATTTTAAAAACCACAGAATTTACTGAACCTAAAATCATGTGCAGTATTACAGCGGATGTATATTTATTTGTAGCAATATTCAAAAAATTTTATTCAAATTGAACATCATGAGAGTACATCAATTCGTGAAATGCCATTATATGCATTATAAAAAGGAACTTGTTAACCCTTCGTACGTGGTAAATGTATATATATAGTATAAATTGTAATTTCTCGAAACCTGCTAAGCGGGATAACTTGTGATAACTCATCACGATGCACAATATATATAGCTTTGACCACATACGCGTGCATGGTATCAGCCTGTCATCTCAATCCTCAAAGCGAGCAAACCCGCTTAGGAAGGACAACAGCTGAATTCCCGTTGTTTGTTTACTAACCCTATTTTTAAACATAGTGTATGTTTTTATATATTACTTGATCAATATATGCAATAAAAGAACTTGGAAAATAGTAAGTTTTTAAAATATATTATTTAGCGTACTACAGGTGAAAATTAATTATTAAATAATTATTACTATATTCTAAGTAATAATGAATTTCACTGAATATGGAATAGAATATATTAATGTATACACTATATGTCTGTAACCATGACAATGGTAGTTTATTCTGTCCAGTTTTCACAATTTATCACACCTTTTGTGCAAATATTGTATTTATCATGTTGCCCGATTAGACCCAAATAGGTTAAACTCTTCATGGGTCCATTAGCATTAATTTTGGAATAATTCCAAAATTAATGCTAATTTAATTAAGCTCTCGGGTTGTTAACAATTATTGTTAACAACCCGAGAGCTTGTAAATAACAAATTAGATGTGTTTAGTAATCAATAATTAAGTGGCCTAGTTCTCATTTTTGTGTTTCTCTCTAAAGGATAATAGTTTGTTATATTGAGACATGTTTACACTTCAGGCGTAGCAGCGATTTTTTACGAATATTATTGGCTGAGCGTTATTGAAGCCTATCACTCTATAAAGAAAACAGTGTGATAGTCTGACTTTCTATCTGTCTGTCCGCACTACATTTTGAGAACGAATGTTACGTCACAATATTTAGCTGAGCGTTAGCGAATATTTTTAAATTGGTCTTTTAGGTAACCGTGATACAATGAAAAAATGTTATAAAAACACAGACTTAAAAAAACTTAGTACAACCTACATTATAATAGAGTGGAAATTCAATGTATAAATTTGGTGATAATATTTCAATTCAGCGCACCCTTGCGCTGTAGTACCCACCCTATCTCATGGAAACGTTTATTAGTTGAACATAAGTGAAACATAACATAATGAGTAAAAATATTAGTGTAACATGTGTTACTATACTATCGCTACGTTTACCACTGTCTGCTTGAGTGAAATCTGCAAAACGAAAACATTTAAATTAAATATACGTTAGTTTGTTTACGGTGACTGCTGATGATGTTGTTTATTGACACAGAGATAGGGACGGGTCGGTAATTATTCATACGCGTAAATTTGAACTGTTTTCGTGCGGACTGCACTAGTTCTGCGTTCCGTATGGGGTTGAGCAAGTAGATTTAACAAATAATTTTATGACTATTGTCCTTCTAAACCGTGAAAAATAAGCCACTGCTTGTAAAAAATAAACTATATACACTTCTATAAAACATCTAAATTGTATTTGAAAAGTAAAATCAAGCGTCACTAAACTGTTTCTATTTTTGCTCATGTTGATAGGACAGATAGGCGGTTAGATTTTATCTCAACGTTTCGCACTGGTGATATGGTGTGACTCAGTCATCCGGGGTCTATTGCATATTCATCGTTGTTATGTGACAGCCGGTTAGATGGTATCACCACAGTGTTATATGGCCAGCTCATAGTCATCAGATCTTATCTCCTATTGTGTATTCTGCCAATGGAATATAACAATAATGTGAATAGTTTTTTGGATGATACGTTTATTTCGTTTCATAGCTAATTTTGAGAACAATGTACGAGAAACAAAAAAGCTCGTATTTTATGTTTCAGTATTAGTATATTAAAAAATTAGAGCTGTATACACCATCAAGTAAGTGTTAATGTTCTCAAAACTATTATTAGTACATATTTTTAAAACATGCTATCGTCCATACGCCCCACCAATATCCCTAAAGATCTATAAAATATATGCACATATTATGTATTTATAGATTTTTGCGTGTGTGTGTATGCATTTATTTTATTGAATACAATAAATTAGCTTTGCAGTAGTTCGCAAAAATTCTCTACGGTGATTCTAGGGATACCTTAATTATATGTTAAAGAGTGCATAATGACCTCACTGACAAGATTTCCTAAGTATTTATTTTATTTTTTTGAAGTATTGAGTTACTTTTGTTAAAAATTTAGAAACAACATTTTAACAAGAACGTGAATGGAAGAACTCAAATTTAAATCTATAAAAGTCAGCTATACACAAAAAACACTCTAATATATTTTTAAGAACCTATTGAAATTGTTCTAAAGACTAGAACTGACTACATTACATCTTATATAATTCTAATGTTCCTACAACTGTGATCGCATGGAAACCATTTGGAAGATTCAGACAGCTTGTGGTGATGATTATGGTATCAAATATATTAAGGAATGTTACAAGCTGTGTCCAGCACATTAATGGGGACTCCGATATAAACGTGCCGAAATGACCAGGTCATTGCCAGAGTGAATTTTATAGTGGTTAGGTTTGTTGTATGGGAAATTTCATAAGAGCTTGGTATTAGCACATATTCATACATATTTTTGTCTAAATAAGGCAATAAAGAAAGAGGTGACGATATTTGTGCCGAAGCTGCTGACGATGGCGGAGTAAAAACAAATTTATGTTGAAGCCTCAGAGGATAAGCTGTATTCACAAAAGCTTACGCCATTGTTACTAGTGACCAATTCTGGGTGAACGGGTTCTACATGTAACGATGCCATCGGCCTGCTTTAACTCTTAGTAACATCAGAGGCAGGTATAAACAATTACGAAATATCGATCCATCTACTAATTAATGTTGTGCGGCACAAGGTAGCAGAGCCGTGGTCAAGGAGATAGTGACACATTAATCATGACAGTGCTCTACCACATTCCTCGCACTTGATTCAGCCTTTTTTGGAAAAAACCTCCCGTTTATCAATAGCCTCAGGCTCTATAATCTCTTGTAATGGCTCTTACCATGACTTCCTGTTCCTAAATTCCATAGACCTCTTAAAGAACATGATTTAACCTTAAACATACGTAAACATACCTTAAATCTATGACATTTCCTGTCATATTTTTACTATCTCCATCATGGTGCTACACGTCTATTCTTACTTTCTTTTCTCCAAGCGATAATATCCATTCTTTCGTCGTGTTAAACACCATGAGCAGGTAAATAATACATGATCAATCATAGTGAAATTGCTAGATAAAATGGATATTTATAATTTCTTTACCAATGAAATTTCAGAATTGGCAATGAAATTGATAAATATGATATTTAGCATGTGATATCATCTTCAGTCGAAGCTAGGAATGTTCACTTTCAAGGTATATTACAATAAATGTACAATATTCACAAAAGCACGTAAGCTACGTTTGCATTACTGTTTTTATCATAGAACTCGCAGTAATGCTCTTTTCAGCATGTGTTTGATTATGGAGACGTTGAAACGTTGCAGTAAAGGCATATCAAAATCCGAGTTAAAGCCCTTTATCAGGAAGACTTACAGCTTTTAGCGTAAAGGAAGGAAATGGCAAAGAGGATTGAAGCTTTCTCCAGATGTGCAGCAAACTGCAACAAGAGAAATGTCTCATTAAAAATTTAACTTTAGGATTTATCGAAACATGAGCAAAAATAAGTTGCTTGAAAGTGATATAACATTTAATAACAGGATTTTTTCCGACATTTGCCGTAGTTCAGTGAAATTAAAAATCAGTAACACTACGTTTCAAGATCTGCAATCTGATCTCTTCTTCAGGTCAATAACTAACCTTACACATAATTGCAAACTAGTTTAAAATAAACAAATAATACCAAAGCCTTGTGGCACGGCTACACACAACCACCATTTTGTGTGTCAACTTCACTAACTCTAAAACACGCACTTAATGAAAATTATAACAACATTAATCACTAAAACTGAACAACAGAATACAGTTCACAATACGTCTTCACTCGTCGGCTAACCACCACTGATGAGAAAAAAACAAGATGAAAAGTTAATACAAATATTTATATTTATATTTATATATTATGTATTTTTGTTAAAACATATATAGATTTTTAATTGTACAATATCATATATTCTTTCGTTACAGTTAAAGATTATCACTTAACATTTACACCTACAACTTTTTTACTTTATAGCAGTATAAATTGTATCTTGTAAAGGTAAAATGAAATATTTATTAAACATAAATATTCTCAGACTTGAATACCTCAGAGTTTGGTGCTGGATCGTGGAGATAAGGGGACCTGGCGTTCACCACAAACTAAGCATTGCTAATTAGCTAATTTAAACTAAGCATGTTTAAATTAGCATTGCTATTATTTTAGGTAACTACAAAATTATCCGATTAGACATGATGATAGAGAAGAGAACAACAAATACATTACGATATCAAGTAAAAAGCTGGATTTACTCAAGCGCACTTTATAAAATGTAGATGTAATAATCCTAATTTGTATGCATAAAGCGGTTTAATTATTATATAGGGGTAACTATTCAAAAATAGTATTATAACCCTTTCGATCCCTTGATTGTATTCCTAATTCTCTTCTATAAAACTCCAAGACATGTTTCCTTGTGATTGAAGAGTCTCGAGTTATCATTCTAGTATTCTCAAGAATCCCAGAAATTGTTAGGTTAATTTAGCAATATTTAAAAAAATCTTAGCTTCCTTACTAAATTGTGCAATAAAGGTATTACAAATATACAATTTTGTGTATGGTCTTCAAGTACTACCATACTTCAAATTTGAGCAAACAATACTCAGAAATAAATTAGCAAACCTATTTCATAAAATAAAATAACACATTTATGCTTATTTGCATGCTTTTAAGTTACACTACATGCGTGTTAGGTTTTAAAGTAAAGTAAATTAAGGTTTTATTTTACCAGGCGAATAATTAGCAGGACCAAGAAGCACTCACTAACATTAAATGTTACTTTTGAACCATCACTAGTGACCGGGCAGGTTGACTGCTTGCAATGACAGGATCGCTCAGCGAAGTTTTTTTAAACATATAGGTGAATTCAACTCTTTAAAATATCTCTTAAATTATGTTAGCTGCAATTAATTATATAAATACCAATTTATATATTTTTTCATTAAATTCAGAAAAATTAAAAAGTTTAAGGAGTTTGTTAAATTGAAAGAATATCGATTTTATAAATTTTAAATACAAGTTAACATGCTTCACTGGGTTTGATAAAGCACTATTTATTTAATTATACTACTTATTCATTACAGGGTGTGAATAAGAATCTCTTCTTCCTTTAAGATTAGTAGTTGGTACAAAAAGCTGTACACATTGTGTAAGATTTTTAAATCTATAGCAATTTGAAAGACGACCCTTTGTACGAATCCACAGCAATAATTATATCAACTATCGTCAGTAATATGTTTTTTTTTCATATTTATATTACAAAATTATATAAATATAGTTTTTCGTGAGTAATATGTTTGTTTTTATATTTATGTTACAAAATTATATAACTATATAGTTTGTATTAATCTTCTACAATATAAAATAAGAGCACATTATAATTTCTACAAGAACAAAAGATGGAGTATTGTTGACTCGAATGACAAAGAAGCTTATCATCGAACCTACCGTATTACCGAGAACATCATCCCTGTATTTCACGAAGAAACATTTATCATATCTTTCAAATAAATACCGAGCCTTAGTTTCTTTTCATCAAGAAACAATTCTCTTTAATATAGAATGAGAAATAAATCTAAAATGTATGTATAAATAACTTTAGACACATTGTTTTAACGTTAACTTAACAAATATCGGCGGTATATTTTGACCGTGTATGTAATACTTTATGAGCAATCACGTATCTATAAAAATAATTGAAGAGATTATTAACTTTGAACATATTTGAAGCTTTCATACCTCATATCAGGCTTATTAAGATTTCAGTCCTTTAATGTTACAATCTTTTATATTTCAAGCCCTCCCAGTCATGGTGACACATTGAAAAACTACTAAATGGTAATGTTTACTCCTATTTATAAAATTCATCATCTTAACAAGGTGCTCGTGGCGTGCTTGAGGTCAGGCTGTGTGTTTGAGAGAATGAATGTAGCAATAACGATAAGTTCTTTAAAATTCACCTATTAATTTAAGTTTTAATTTCACTTTGTTTGTAATGTTTCTACATATTAAGCTGATAAATTTGATATTGAATTATTACATAGTATGTATATATTTTGGTTAAATTTTAAGCATTTATTTTAATTTAAAATTAAATTTGCTATTAGTTAAGGTCAACATTCAATGTACATATATATATATATATCTGTATATTATGTCAGGTTGAATGGTCGAGATGGCTAAATAGCCGTAACTCCGCCTCTTAAATAAAGACATATTTCATTTCATTTCAATAACATGACTTATTAGTGAGTCCGTTTAATATAATATATTTCAACAAACCTGAAGTTTTTGATAGTCAATATAGCTTGTGTTTTATTGTACAAATACAAATACGTTTCTCTTATTGAGGAGTAGGAAGGTTAAAAACATTCAGATCGTTCATTATCTGGTAGTTCTATTGAACTCTAAAGTTACATTTTCGCAACACACAGCAGCTTTCTCCTTGCTAGTAATAGCAAGGGGCAAACTTTATATCTTTATTTCCGTCGCAGAATTATTTTAAGACAAGGGATTTTGTTTCGTTTCAAAACGTTGTTTGTTGATCGCAAACCAATTTTTAAGAGTTCCTGGAGGGATAGACAGACCGGCATACATGATGACAGACATTCCTTTCGTCGTTGAATCACGAGGTGAATAAAATTATTTCTTTTACGACGAGGAACTACATATACATAGTTTAAAGTTTCTAGGCCCTTTCTGTCGTTAGTTATCGAACATATGGTCAAACATATGGATAGACAGACATATGAAATGCCTTTTGTCCTGTAGAGTTCAACTTCATTTGGGTTCTCACTTCGTCCAAGAGTTAATAAGTAAAAAGTTTATGCCTCTAAATCCTTTCTATAAAGAGTTATTGCTCAGTAACGGATAAAAGGACAGACTGCACTTTGACCTCAAAATCAATAGTGATCTACCTTGGACCAGAACCTATATACTAAGTTTCATTCTCTAGGACCTTTCTGTGTAGTTTTATCACAGATGGTAATGGCCACTCTTTTGTAATTACTCAGTTTAATTTTATTTAAAAAGTGTTACCACACAGTCAGGTGGATTTTATTAGCGCCAACAATACCGGTGATTTTTTAAATGTATCTTTAATTTAAATCGACGATTAAAAGTGTTTCTTAATTTTCCTATCCTAATATTAAGCTAGGAGGGCGTTCAGGTAACCATTACACCACAATCGCTTACTGTTTGTCTATTTTGTTCCGTTATATCATTGCAAATAAATAACGATACAGATATACCAAATTTTTTAATGCTTTTAATATATTTTTAAGTCTCAATATAATAATTGAATTCACTTACTCTTTATGAATGTTGAGACTGGCTATTTAAAAGGTGCAATATAATCTGTATTATACATCAGGCCCGTTTTCCCATTAGATGAATGGACTGACTTTGATTAATCTTTTCACTTATTTTTCTTTTGGTGATGTATTGATTTGAAAATAATTAAATACATACTCTGAAGTTTACAACTTAAACAATAAAATATGGCTATTATGTTGTTGTTAACAAATGTATCGTTTGTACATATTTAGTGAGGTCGCTTATGCAATATTCCAGCAAGTAGTAGCAGTGATGAACGGTAACTAGCCCAATTACCATCGACAGCAGAACCATTACCATTGATGAACACGAAGTGACATGTCAGACCACAGCGTCAAGACCAGACCTGCTCTCTATACATTATTGTGTAAACTTGGTTACACGGGATATATAACCACCACATCTGTAGGGTAAGGATTACATCCCCCGTTAGTACGTATAATGAATGGCACATATTTTTTAGAATTGCCTTTTTTAAACATATAAAATATGTTATTTGTTTATTTTCATTGAAAACTTTATTAATATAATTAAATATGCAAGTCCCCTTTGTCTTACCATAATTTTATATATATAACATTAACAAAGGTGTCTGCTAGAATATGGCCTTAACCTTGAGTCATTTCCAGAGTGATGAAACTGATATAGACACAATGTGAGATGTACTGCGCAAGCAATAACCCTTTTATTAATAGTTGTAGTATGTCTTGTAGCATCTAGCTAATTAACCCAACAATAACCTTACGGATGAGCCTCTACGTTAGTGAATTGTGCTGTAATGGTATATATCAGTCTGATGGTACTGGCATAAACCGCCCAATGTTTAGTTATATAAATATAGCATTAGCAATTAGCGATTGCAGCACATGAGGTGCACACTCACGTATACGCAGACCCAACCCACACTACTGCATGGAATTTGGATCAGCATTGCTTCAATAAAACACAGAGTGTTCTTTTATATATAAATATTATATATATATATATATATATATATATATATATATATATATATATATATTGTAAAGTTATTAGTAAATATAGATAGTAATCATCGGAATAAAAACATATACCGAACCACGTATAATACACTGAAATTATCGCAGAGTATTGCTTGGTCGTGAGTCTAAGATGTTACTAAATAACCCGGTCAGTGACACTAGGTGACTGATGGGACGAGAACCGTCAGGTGCCGGGCTAGCCCCAACCCCTCCAACCCTCTGCACTCGTAAGTGTTGATAAGTGTGCTTGCGTGCGAAGCGACTACCTGGCTCTTCAGCCGCTATCACTAATTGCTATTACTATGAGACACCTTTTATTAATAGAGATTGATGAAAACTAATGATATTATGAGTTATTCGTTATGATTTAAAATCTTTTAACAAGCACATTATCCACCTCCATGTAACAAAACAGATTGTAACTAGCGGTTGTTAACTTAAGACTTGATTAATACGACCGTAATATAAATGTAATCTTAGGAAAGATGACTAACAAAAAAATTAAACATAATAAAGCAAAATATAATAGCTTTCTTACGTTTAAAAATTACATTCCTCTGTTGTGATCTTCACAATTGGTTCATTATTTTAAATTTGGACGAATACGTTCTCTTGTCTTTGTTTTATTGCCTGTATTTTAGTTAATACAAGGTCAATCCAATGTATATTTAGCCCATTTCTATGCTTACCTACGTTGGGGTTATGATTGCTCTAATGTCCGATCGGCAATGGATATTACAAACTAAACTTTAACATGGTTGCTAGTTCTCTTCTTTCTCATTTAACCATGGCTCGTGTATGGTAGGTTGGAAAATTTGTGCCTCTGGTCATGAAATAGTAATCAGTTGAGAGCTATTAAACATATCAAGATAATAACTTGCATAATAATGAATATAAGGAAATTTCCTCCCACTAACATCTTTAACAATTAGGTTATAAGCATGATATAAACTTACAACTGAAACAGAGTTTACCAATGGTGGATACATTTTATTTCAAGTACGAATCACTGTACTGTCCATTACAGTCCAACAATTCTCATATCGATAATAGGATGGATGAGCATAACTTGTTGATCATAAGAAGTTCTAAAAAATACACTATCTTCAATGTAACCTTAAGTCTGAAAGCGAAAAGGTTTTTAAAGCTCCTGTAAAATAATTCTTACCTATCTTCGATATTCAAAACTTTTAATTGAAGAGGTCCAACAATTTCAGTAAAACTTGAACTATTTTAGCCCTGTGTGGAGAAATTCTGACGTCGAGTCCATAGCTTTTTAGTTATCGCTCTTAAGGTTTCATAAATGTTGGGGCTCTATGTAAATTTAAAATGGAAGCAGGCGTGTTTTAGGTACATATGATTGCAGTGTTCAAGGTTAAGAGCTTCCCCGGTCCAGAAAATATACATACATACACTGGTCTAAGAAACCCTCGTCGTTCATAAAGCGTCTGCATTTAGCCATTGTACGTTTCTTATGGACTATGGTATTCTGGTACCATCGTTGAGTTTGCTTTGTTCCTCGATATATATATATATATATATATATATATATATATATATATATATATATATATATGCATATCTAAGATCCCTAATGCTGTAAAAAACACAACTAGCATGGGTTTTATCTTTGATTTATTTTGTGTTTGATGTATATATCATACAACTGATGAAGCACTGCATAATTAATATTTTCTAATATTTACAATTAAAAGTGCATTTTCTAAAAAGTTCCAGTTTTATTACCTAGATTACCTCTTTCCTCAATTTTGATAACATAAATGTATGGAATAAGAAGTGATGTTACTACTCGTATTAAGCTAACTCCATACTTTCAAGCTGTAAAGAAATTTAAAATGGTACTCAAATGAATTGGTATTATTTGGTTGTCACATTATAATAAAATATGTAAGAAAATGAAACATAAAAAATTAAATAAAAGAACATTTGGTTTGCATAAGACGATTATTGTTTATGATATTTCGTACAGCCTGTCACTGAATTAAAAATACATATTGTTGAGGAAAATAACATGGTCATGTTATCAACCATTGTACTTTATGTAGCTCACTGAAAAAAGGAACATACTTTTTTAAATATGCAGTCGAAATTGTGCAAAGAAACCAAATAATATCGATAAAACTAAACTGTGATAGCACATAGCATGAGATATAATCGCCTAATCTTAAAAAGCTTTTGTTAATGTTAAGGAGTCAGTGGAGAAATTCTGACGTCGAGTCCATAGCTTTTTAGTTATCGCTCTTAAGGTTTCATAAATGTTGGGGTCTATGTAAATTTAAAATGGAAGCAGGCGTGTTTTAGGTACATATGATTGTAGTGTTCAAGGTTAAGAGCTTCCCCGGTCCAGAAAATATACATACATACACTGGTCTAAGAAACCCTCGTCGTTCATAAAGCGTCTGCATTTAGCCATTGTACGTTTCTTATGGACTATGGTATTCTGGTACCATCGTTGAGTTTGCTTTGTTCCTCGATATATATATATATATATATATATATATATATATATATATATATATATATATATATATATCTAAGATCCCTAATGCTGTAAAAAACACAACTAGCATGGGTTTTATCTTTGATTTATTTTGTGTTTGATGTATATATCATACAACTGATGAAGCACTGCATAATTAATATTTGCTAATATTTACAATTAAAAGTGCATTTTCTAAAAAGTTCCAGTTTTATTACCTAGATTACCTCTTTCCTCAATTTTGATAACATAAAATCAATATGGAATAAGAAGTGATGTTACTACCCGTATTAAGCTAACTCCATACTTTCAAGCTGTAAAGAAATTTAAAATGGTACTCAAATGAATTGGTATTATTTGGTTGTCACATTATAATAAAATATGTAAGAAAATGAAACATAAAAAATTAAATAAAAGAACATTTGGTTTGCATAAGACGATTATTGTTTATGATATTTCGTACAGCCTGTCACTGAATTAAAAAATACATATTGTTGAGGAAAATAACATGGTCATGTTATCAACCATTGTACTTTATGTAGCTCACTGAAAAAAGGAACATACTTTTTTAAATATGCAGTCGAAATTGTGCAAAGAAACCAAATAATATCGATAAAACTAAACTGTGATAGCACATAGCATGAGATATAATCGCCTAATCTTAAAAAGCTTTTGTTAATGTTAAGGAGCTTTTTGGTATTTTATAAAGATAACATTAAACATACATTTCATTATACGTGGCTAAGAGTTTATAGAGTAATAGATGCACCTTTTAAGAATGTGAGCGTAGTAATACTGCACTTACTACAGAATTGAAATTAAGCTCATTATATGAAGAGATCACCACTCTATAATCCTTTTATACTAATCATACCATACAAGAAAATATCATTAGCAAAAGAAAATGAATTTACCCGCTTCTGATTTTCAGTGAAAATCTCTTTAGTTTAGATCTAAAACCAATTACCAAAAGTAATTAGTTAACATGCGATATTAATTATATGGGGTAAAGAATATATTTTTTAATGATACCTGGTATAAATCAAGAAGGATAATTAATTAACAGGAATATTTTCTTAATGAGTAAAGATTAATTTAAAATTGTATTTTGATAGACGTAAAGCTGATTACTGACATATCATAAAACTTTCTTCAAAGTATTTATAAATCACCCCCCAAACGAAACATATTTTTTCAAGTAAACTATACAAAACATACATTTATCTTCTGAGGTTCAGGCAAAACCCCGGTGTGCGAATAGACGCATGTACAATGCTTTGGAACTTCTGTACAGGAGTTTTGTTAATCACCTTGTCTAGTAAACACAAAGGTTCATAACTTACATAGTCAAATGATATGACAATACGTGATGAGGTAAACTTTAATGTTACACATCTGGACATAAAGCGGGGATCTGGTACCGCATGTATAGGTTTGTCAAAGGTTTTGAATGATATCTGAAACTAAATTTTACTAAATTTCTTGGTAAATATAAATAAGTTTATTTCCAAGTTATACAAGATACAGACTTTTGTTATTTTAGGAATTTCCAGTCTCCATTAATGGAAATAATAAAACGCACAAGATGAATATAACTTTTTTCAAATACTTAATGATATTTTACTTAATACGTTAATTATGTACTTGAATGAGGTCACAGATTAAAATGTTTAAATTAACCATTAAATGAAATGAACAATATTAAGAATAAAACATGCGTAAAGACATACATTTTAAAACCTCTTACCCATCAATACGG